>NC_091171.1:9702000-9737000 GCF_040958095.1 Procambarus clarkii
ATCAACTGGTATACAGGTTCCTGAGCCTACTGGGCTCTTATCATATCTGCATTTGAAACTGTGTACGGGGTCAGCCTCCACCACATCACTGCCTAATGCATTCCATCTGTTAACTACTCTGACACTGAAAAAGTTCTTTCTAATGTCTCTGTGGCTCATGTGGGTACTCAGTTTCCACCTGTGTCCCCTTGTTCGTGTTCCCCCGTGGTAAAGAGTTCGCCTTAGTCCACCCTGTCAATTCCTCTGAGAATGTTGTAGGTGGTTATCATGTCTCCCCTTACTCTTCTGTTTTCCAGGGACGTGAGGTTTAGCTCCCTTGGCTTGTGTGTATGCGCGCGTGTGCGTGCTTTTGAACAGGGGCGAGAGCAACATTAGCAGGAGGAAGTTGTCCCCCACAGTATTAGAGGCGTGTAGCCCACTGTGGGTGTTAGTGCGGGTGTTAGGTTACTGTGGGAGGAGGGATGGTGGTTCAATGTTGTTATCTGTGAGAACACCCCAATGGTGGTATTATCCTGTCTTAAGGGGTTATCAATACATTACAATTACCCATTATTATATATAATATATATATATATATATATATATATATATATATATATATATATATATATATATATATATATATATATATATATGTCGTACCTAGTAGCCAGAACGCACTTCTCGGCCTACTATGCAAGGACTGATTTGGCTAATAAGCCAAGTTTTCCTTAATTAATATATTTTCTCTAATTTTTTTCTTATGAAATGATAAAGCTACCCATTTCATTATGTATGAGGTCAATTTTTTTTTATTGGAGGTAAAATTAACGTAGATATATGACCGAACCTAACCAACCCTACCTAACCTAACCTAACCTATCTTTATAGGTTAGGTTAGGTTAGGTAGCCGAAAAAGTTAGGTTAGGTTAGGTTAGGTAGGTTAGGTAGTCGAAAAAACATTAATTCATGAAAACTTGGCTTATTAGGCAAATCGGGCCTTGAATAGTAGGCTGAGAAGTGCGTTCTGGCTACTAGGTACGACATATATATATATATATATATATATATATATATATATATATATATATATATATATATATATATATATATATATATATATATATATATATATATATATATATATATATATATATTTACGTTTGAATTACTTGAGTGACGTGTGTGATGGTGATGAAGGATTGGTGTTGTATGGCAGGTAAGATGGTGAGTACTGGTCACCATCAGTATCCCCCCCCCCACCACCACCACCACACACTACCGTTCTCCCTCTTTCTCTCTCTCCCTCTTTTTCTCTCTCTCCCTCTTTTTCTCTCTCTCCCTCTTTTTCTCTCTCTCCCTCTTTTTCTCTCTCTCCCTCTTTTTCTCTCTCTCCCTCTTTCTCTTTTCTCTCTTTTTTCTCTTTTCTCTCTCTCTCACACTCACACACTTCTCTCATGAACAAAGAAGTCATCCGAGCTCAACGTTGAACTAGTGTTTGGCCCGCGCTGCCGCCCACCATTGAACTCCCACCACAGGAAACACAACACAACACAACACAAGGGCCCAAGTTTCACAACCAGGCTTGTTCATGAACTAAGCCGAGTGGAGGGGGGGCGGGGGCTTGGACCTGGACCTGGACCTTACGTACTCACCAGATGAAAGGAAAAGAGGAGCCATGTTAACGACATGGAAGGTACTAATGGATACTGACCAAGCAAGCAGAGCAGCAATGTATAAGGACAGGATAACAAAGTGAAATTGATGGACATCGAAGACATAAATATGTTGAAGATTATCACACGGCATTTTTTTTTTTGTGGGGTGGGGAGCAACAGTACATATTTTGTACTCTGGTCCGCAGTAACTATCGCTACTATTAAATGAACAAATCCACAAGGGCCGTGACGATGGTTCGAACCTACGTCTGAGACGACCCCAGACGCTGCCTTAATCAACTGAGCTACGACATGGTACGAGGTTCGAACCCTCGTACGGCCCTTGTGGATTTGTTCATTTGATGCATCACGCTATTGTGATAGGGACCCCCTAGAGGCACTCGACCACAGGGTGTCATCAGAAGTGTAAGTGTGTAATTGTGTGTAAGTGTAAGTAATTGTTTGTAAGTGGACACATGCACACTTCTCTTAACCTATAATAAGAGATGTAGAAGTTAGAACAGACAAGAGAGACATATAAAATATTTAGTTGAATTGGAAAGAGAAAATGTTTACAATGAAGACTGACTGATCTCAGAAGGTGGCATGGGAGCAGACTCACAACTGTTGTGGGTTGTGACGCGAGAGTGACTATAGAAGTAGGTGTTGAATGGATCATACTCAGGGGTTATTGACGGTGGTTATTGTTGGAGTTATTACCCATTGGGATGGGGATGGTGGCTGGAGTTGTGATTGTATGGAGGGTTATTGCTGGGGTTGTTGCACGGGGGAGAGAGCAGTGACATTAGTGATGATTGCATGAAGGGTTATTGCAGTGGTGGTGTTGCTGGTGTTTACGGCCCCCACGCTGTAGTAACCCGCACCATCAACCATGACCTGCCCTCATCTCCACCACCAGGTACACGGGCAGACGGGGAGGAAGAGAGGGTAGTAAGACGAGGAAGAGAGAAGGAGGAGGCAGAGGAGGAACAAGTAACAGGAGCACTGATAAAGGAGGAAAGGCTCATCTCCGACCACATGGCTCGTAATATCTGAATTAACATAAGTTTATAGTGTGTGTTTAGGAAGAGAGGGGAGGGGGGGGGGCACGATAACACCGAGGCTGTTAGTATAGGTTTGTGGTGATGCTCTGAGTGCTTTATAGTGGTAATGGCTTGGCGCTTTCTCCTGTTAGTCCCGTTCCCTCCCGTGCGTGTGCCTCCTTCCGTGAAACTTCGCCTCTTGGTGAACATTTCGTAGCGCCCGAGTTAGCCGGAATATTTCTAACGCTCGACTCCGGAATTAGGCATAGCCTAACCTTTCTCAAGTTATCTCTCAAGTTATCACTGGGAGATATCGGGTCATACTCGAGGTCGATCAAGAGCTAAGGTCAAGGGAAGTATGTGACTTTCTCGTGCAATGGCATGAGGCAACAGCAACGGCACAATGCAGATGTTATATACACAGACTTTGCAAAGGCATTTGACAAATGTGACCATGGAGTGATAGTCCATAAAATAAGATCAATAGGGATAACTGGTAAAGTTGGGCGTTGGATTTTTAGCTTTATCAAACAGAATGCAGAGAGTGATGGTCAATCAAGTAAGATCAATCCCAAGTTGTTGTTATTAACATCTTTTCTGACAAAATGAATTACAAATTTGCCTAAGTGCAGTGAAAACCTTCTTACCTCAGGGCACAGCCCTTCCACCGCTGCTATTTCTCATTCTTATCTCGGATATAGACAGAAATACTTCACATAGCTTCTTCTCATCTTTTGCAGTTGATATAAAAATCAGCATGAAAACTTCCTCTGTAGAAGACACTGATAACTGCAGGCAAATGTTTATAAAGTGCTCGATTGGGTAACTGAAAATAACATGATGTTTAACGGTGACAAGTTCCAGGTACTGAGGGATGGTGGAAACGAGGAACTTTAACGAAACACAGGGTACAGGACACGGACCTACTCATAGAAGGAAAGCAACATGTAAAAGATCTGGGAATTATGATGTCTGACGACCTGACATTTAGTGAACATAACCGAGCAAATATAGCGGCGGCGGCCAGGACAATGATAGGATGGATTATGAGAACGTTCACATCCAGAGATCCCACAGCAATGTTAATACTATTTAAATCACTGGTGCTGTCCCGTCTTGAGTATTGCTCGGTACTCACTTCCCCTTTCAGAGCGGGAGAGATCTCTGAATTAGAGGGAATATAGAGAACATATACGGCACGCATAGGTACGATAAAACATCTAAATTATTGGGACCGTCTCAAAGCTCTCAAAATGTTCTCCCTGGAAAGGAGACGAGAAATGTATCAAATAATATATACATGGAAGATACTTGAAGGCCAGGTCCCAAATTTGAACAGAATAACGACATACTGGAGCGAAAGGTACAGAAGGAAATGTACAATAGAACCAGTTAAGAGCAGAGGTGCCATAGGGACAATCAGAGAACACTGACTGAACATCAGAGGTCCACAGCTGTTCAACACCCTCCCAGCAAGCATTAGAAATATTGCTGGAACAAAGGTAGATGTATTCAAGAGGCACTTAGACAAGTTCCTGCAAGAGGGTGCAAGACCAACCAGGCTGTAGTAGATGTGTGGGCCTACGGGCCGCTGCAAGCAACAGCCTGTTGGACTCTACTTCTCAAGTCGAGCCTGGCCTCAGGCTGGGCTCGGGGAATAGAACTCCCGAGACCCTATCCAGGTTATCTTGAGGTTATCTTGAGATGATTTCGGGGCTTTAGTGTCCCCGCGGCCCGGTCCTCGACCAGGCCTCCACCCCCAGGAAGCAGCCCGTGACAGCTGACTAACTCCCAGGTACCTATTTACTGCTAGGTAACAGGGGCATTCAGGGTGAAAGAAACTTTGCCCATTTGTTTCTGCCTCGTGCGGGAAGAAACCAATGGGCAAAGTTTCTTTGCCCATTTGACTACCTCAAAGGTAGTCACATCCCCTTCACCGTAGTCACATCCCCTTCACCGTAGTCACATCCCCTTCACCGTAGTCACATCCCCTTCACCGTAGTCACATCCCCTTCACCATAGTCACATCCCCTTCACCGTTGTCATATTCCCCCTCTCCATCTCTATCCATGTATTCTTATCTTATCGACAATCAGCAACTTCTCGCCAGTTCCTTCGTATTGCCAAAGAGAAAACGGAGCAGATAGTGTTGAAATACGGATGTTGAGGCAAACTTATCCTTGCAACGTGAGGCGAGGGGGGGGATGTCCCCTACCAAGCTTGGGGGGGGGCGGGGGGGGGGGGATGTCCCCTACCAAGCTTGGGGGGGGCGGGGGGGGGGGGATGTCCCCTACCAAGCTTGGGGGGGGCGGGGGGGGGGGGATGTCCCCTACCAAGCTTGGGGGGGGGCGGGGGGGGGATGTCCCCTACCAAGCTTGGGGGGGGGCGGGGGGGGGGATGTCCCCTACCAAGCTTGGGGGGGGGCGGGGGGGGGGGGGATGTCCCCTACCAAGCTTGGGGGGGGGACGGGGGCGGGGGCGGGGGTCCCCGCTGTCGCCCGTATGTCCTAATAGTCCCTAATCAATTTTTCAAGTTAAAATAATATATTAACTGAACTTTGGGTTTTGGAAGTATTAGCTGAGGCGGCGGGAGCCATGTTGGTGTCGCGGGCTATATTCAAAAATATAAATTTTCTCAATTATTAATTAATGTATATTAGCGTATTTAAGCTTAGGTTGGATTATGGGTTTAGGTATAATTGTCGATTTGTATTTATAGTTCGGGGGTGAAGCATTTACAGTATGGGGGGGGGGGTGAAGCATTTACAGTATGGGGGTGGTGAAGCATTTACAGTATGGGGGTGGTGAAGCATTTACAGTATGGGGGGGGGTGGTGAAGCATTTACAGTATGGGGGTGGTGAAGCCTTTACAGTATGGGGGGTGAAGCATTTACAGTATGGGGGTGGTGAAGCATTTACAGTATGGGGGTGGTGAAGCATTTACAGTATGGGGGGGGTGGTGAAGCATTTACAGTATGGGGGTGGTGAAGCCTTTACAGTATGGGGGGTGAAGCATTTACAGTATGGGGGTGGTGAAGCATTTACAGTATGGGGGTGGTGAAGCATTTACAGTATGGGGGGGGGGTGAAGCATTTACAGAGTTAAGATTCTTACAGAGGTCACCAGCAATGAGAGAACCGGTTGTGTGGGTGTAAAGCCTTGTTTATTCATAAACAGGACTTTTGGTGGCTACAAGGAGGGGACATTGGCATTTGTTGATGAGGACGGGCGGGCTGGCTGGCTCCTCCTCGGGTTTAGATCATATACTTGATCACTTCCGTTTTTGGAATACCTCATACACCTGCTCACCCTCGGGTGTTTACAAAGGTTCTGGACATCATTTCTCTGATAATCAGTTTGTGTAGTTTAACAAATATATAAACTTGTGAGCGTTTAAGAAGACCTCGTGTATTGACCACATTTATACCCGTAAGAGTGTATGTTGGTCTGTCCTAACTTGGAGGTTAGACACTCTGGGCTAAGTGTACCCAAATTTGTAGGGGGGATAGTCTAGGGTTCGGGACGGTCATAGGCTCGTCAGGATAGGCCTAAGTTTAATTATTTCAGACATATTATTAATTATTCACACCATCCATCAGATTCTTATGGATTTAATTCTAGTTGTGTCAAATATATCAGAAAAAATGATATCCTTAAATCTATACAGTCTTCCACTGCTTCCTAATATTATATTTTATGAGAGGGAAGATGGGATAAGAAGGGGAGGGGGGGGAGGGGGAAGAAGCACGAGGGAAGGGAATCGAAGGGAAGGGAACCCCGCCAAGCCATTACGACTATATAGCACTTGGAAGGAGTCAGGATGAGGATGCGGGGAAGTAATTTACTTAATTTAATGTAAACTAACACGTGTTGGTTTGCATTAGTGAAATTTACTATACATTGTTGACTTGCTTTCACATTATACACCCCGGCCAGTGTGACACTTGCTGGCTTCTCATAACTTATTATGTGTTAATATAACTGTGGCATGCTGGTATTTATTCCTGGGGGCATTGTCACTTCCCACACGTGAGTGTGTGTGTGGAGCTCTCAGTCCGAGCCGGACTCCTTATATTAAGTCCAGGACGGACCGAAACGTTGTCATTCAGTCTTTCACTTCGTGTGTGAGGGTTGCGTTATTGGCTTTCAGCCTCGTTATTGTGACGTCTTCTCAGGATGTTATCATCATTTTAAAGTTAGAAGTTTCCAACAAATTTGTATTTCACGGGGAAGATATTTAGAATATTCCGACGGTCTGGTGACGGGCGCTGAACAATTCGGGTGCCACAAACAATCTATAATTACATCGCTGCTGTCCGTCCTCTCCGCTCTTGATAACTCTCTCTCATATGTTGGATGCTTTTCAGTTCGAGGAGTTGGTTTCGAAATTATGCCTAATGACAACGGAATAAAATACAGAATAGAACCAGTGAAGAGCAGAGGTGTCATAGGCACAATCAGAGAACACTGTATAAACATCAGAGGTCCGCGGTTGTTCAACGTCCTCCCAGCGACTATAAGAAATATTGCCGGAACAACCGTGGACATCTTCAAGATAAAACTGGATCATTTTCTCCAAGGAGTGCCGGACCAACCGGGCTGTGGTGGGTATGTGGGCCTGCGGGCCGCTCCAAGCAACAGCCTAGTGGACCAAACTCTCACAAGTCAAGCCTGGCCTCGGGCCGGGCTTGGGGAGTAGAACAACTCCCAGAACCCCATCCAGGTACATGAATGTTATCAAATTACTTATAAATGGAGTTCACATTAATAACAAAGGCAAATAGTGAAGCGTAGGTACAATTGCTGCTGCAACTGGCACCATTGACTGGCACTAATGGTTAATACGGGAAGTAACATAAAACTGACAAATCTCCCCCTCTGGCTCTCTCCCCTTCTCCCCTCTCCCCCTCTTCCCTCCCCTCTCCCTAGGTAATTTCTCATCTCTCCCCTAGTCTCTGTGGGGTGACTAATGCCTGATATCTCTCTCTACAGCGTCAAGCGTTGGAGTTCGTGTATGTACTATTTGTAATTACTGTCTCTACCTTCAGGATCCAGCTGTTAGCTCTTGGACCCCGCCTCTCTAACCGTCGTTTATCTAATGTACTCCAGAATTATTTTTCCTCGTATATCTACTACACACACACACCTACACCTACCTCACACACACACACACACACACACACACACACACACACACACACACACACACACACACACACACACACACACACTATACACTGTATACTGAACACTGTAATAAGGAAAGAGAGGGAAGGAAGGGGAGAAGGCGGAGTGACCCTACTCATGAGAAAGGAATGGAGTTTCAAGGAGATGGTTATCCCAGGCCTATAACTACTCCAGTGGAATCGATAGAAATTGTGGATGGACAGAAAAGACTCGGCTTCAAGGTGATGTACTCGAACATAGATGAGATTACAAGCAAGGCGAGTGAACTTAGGGAAAGAGCACAGAAAGTAAACCCGGATGTAATTGGACTCGAGAAAACAAAACTCTCAAGAATCATAACGACTGCGGTGTTTCCCCAGGACTACACTGGAATATGAAAAGAGAGGGAAGGTAGAGGAGGAGGCAGAGTGGCCCTACTCATGAGAAAGGGATGGAATTTCAAAGAGATAGTTATTTCCAGGCTGCGAGGGGTTTAGAGACTATATAACAGGCACCATGATGATGGGAGGACCAAGAGTAGTAGTAGCAGGGATATATAACCCTCCACCAAACGACAGAAGACCCAGGCAAGAGTATAACAGAAACAACATGGCAGTTAACAATATAATTGAAAGGGCAGCCTCTACTGCCTGTAGAATTCTATCCCATCTGCTCATCATGGGAGACTTCAATCACGGAAGGATAGACTGTGAGAACAAGGAACCGCATGGAGGAGAGGAAACATGGAGAGCTAAACTACTGGAGGTGGCAACTAAATTTTTTTAAGCCAACATGTCAGGGAACCCACAAGAGTGAGGGGAAACGATGAACCAGCGAGACTCGACCTAGTCTTCACTCTGAACGACTTCGACATAAGAGAAATTGACTTCGAGGCCCCAGTAGGAATGAGTGATCACAGTGTACTGACGTTTGAGTATCTGGTCGAAGAAGGGTTAAAGTACTCGAGAAAGGGAGTTGAAAACAAAAGGCTAGCATTCCGTAAGGGAAACTATGAGATGAGAAAATTTCTAACTGATATAACATGGGAAACAGAGCTCAGGGGAAAGACGGCCCAAGACATGATGGAATGCATCACGCAGAAGTGTAAGGAAGCAGCAGAAAAGTTTATTCCGGCACAAAAGGAAAAAAAATAAAATACAGATGAGAAACTCATGGTGTAATCAGAGATGTAAGCTAGCTAAGCAACTAAGTAAAAAGGCGTTGAGAAACTCTAGAAATAACAGGACACATGAGAGCGGAGAAGGATACCAGAGAGCCAGGAATGAATACATCAGGGTGAGAAGAGAGGCAGAAGGGCAATATGAAAACGAAATAGCAAGCAAGGTAAAGTCTCATCCTAATTTGAAGGAACAGGTAATGAAACTGGGGATAGGGGTATCAGAAAGATTCACCATAAATGACAAGGAAATGTGTGAGGAACTCTGTAGGAAATTCCAGGAGGTCTTTGCATTAAAGCAAGTAGTACTTCCAGACTTACGAGAAGGAATAGTTAACCAGACACCACTAAAGGATTTGGGATTATCAGTAGCTATGTAAAGAATCTTTTGCTAGAGTTGGATGTGACAAAGGCTATAGGCCCGGATGTAATATCACCATGGATACTAAAGTAAAAGTAAGGAGCAGAAGCACTGTGCCTGTGTTACGGCCCTATTGGGTCGCAACGGGGTTCTTTCTCTGATGTTGTTAGAGGTAGGGTATCCGGCCCCAAGTTAGTAGTGGCTTTCAAGGGGTGTGTTCCGTAATGCAAGTAAATTAAAGGGGAAGGGATACAAACATACTAACTTAAATATATATTGCCACCACCAATAAATAAATATATAAACAGTCACTCGCTGGGGCTATCACTACACTTATGTACACGTCTTGTCGTCTTCTGAAGACACAGGATGCTCTGCTTAACGGTGCTCAAGACGAGTAGCCCTGGTTCTCTTCTTGTGGCCTCTCAACGAATCCTTAGATTCTCTTAGCGAGTCTACCCCGGGCACAGGCCAGCCAAATCACAATCCCACTGGGTGCACCGTCGTGGAGGCCGTCAACCACAAATCCAGCCTGTAGCTGGCAGGTTCCAATCAGCAACGCTGCGTAGGCCACTCCACGACCGATACTAGGGTTGCGAGCCCTAGGCAGGAGCCTCGTGTGATTCCACTGATCACTCTCCTCACCACAACACCCCAGTGGCTAGTCTTCTCCACCAGTCAGCCCCGGGTTCGACAATTCCTCAACCGCCACGTCACAGGCAGGCTAACACAACAGTGTTCATCCGGGGGGGAGACTCACAGCTTCAGCAGCAAACTCGTGGAAATTCTACGGCTGCCTTGGGTAGACTGATCCAACGTCCACTACAGCATTCCCAGGTCGACTCTGTAATCAAACACGTCATCAGTACTAGTTACACTCTAGGGCACCTCACTCACAGGCTTAGACACAAACGTCCACCTATCCACTCCATAGATGGCGTTGCTGTCTAAGCGCCACCTCGCCAGAGGTCAGCAGCGGCTACGTCACGAGCTGATTAGGACGGGAAACTAGCCCTTGTGGCTGGTATATCACGTCCTCACTAGATGGCGTCGTCCATTTGGAGGGGGTTTCGGGAGCTGACCCACAGATGGCGTGGTCGTCACTGCTCCGGGCTCGGACGCTGGACTCGGGTCCGTAACAGCCTGCCACTCTCCATGGTGTATAACAAATCACTGGTAACAGGTGAACTGCCAAACATTTGGAAGACGGCAAACATAGTCCCAATATACAAGAAAGAGGGATAGACAGGAGGCACTGAACTACAGGCCAGTGTCCCTAACTCAGTGTCCCTAACAAGGTACGAAGACGAAACTGGAAAAAGTTCAGAGGTATGCCACAAGGTTAGTCCCAGAACTAAGAGGCATGAGTTACAAGGAAAGGCCGCGTGAAATGCACCTCACGACACTGGAAGACAGAAGAGTAAGGGAGACATGATCACTGCCTACACAATTCTCAGAGGAATTGGCAGTGTAGATAAAGATAAACTATTTAACACGGGAGGTACGCGAACAAGGGGACACATGTGGAAACTGAGTACCCAAATGAGCCACACGGACGTTAGCAAGAACTTTTTCAGTGTCAGAGTAGTTAATAAATGGAATGCATTAGGAAGTGATGTGGTGGAGGCTGACTCCATACGCAGTTTCAAATGTAGATATGATAGAGCCCAATAGGCTCAGGAATCTGTACACCAGTTGATTGACGGTTGAGAGGCGGGACCAAAGAGCCAGAGCTCAACCCCCGCAAGCACAACTAGGTGAGTAAAAATATGTGAGTACACTTCCCCACACCTCCAGTCTAGTCAACTCCCCCTCCCCCCGACTCATCCCCCCCCCGAGTCACACCCCCCCCCCGAGTCACCCCCCCCCCCCCCGAGTCACCCCCCCATAAAAAAAACCTGCTGCTCCCTGACCCATAAATGTCTATCTTCCACTCCTCGCCCTGACACGCCCTGATCCACCTCTTGAAGGATTACCCCCGCCCCCCCCCCCCTCCTCAACGAAAACATCAACCACTCACCCCCCCCCCCCCTCACTACCAACCCCAGCACAACAATGCCACCCTCCTCGCTCCCCCTCCCCCCCCTCCCCCCCCAGACATGTAAACCCCTTACTGACGCATAAAGAAATTATTACCCGTGTGGGTGAGAGGAGAAGGTATTTATAGTACAGCTTGCTTGCCACACTGTCACAGTCCAGGAGGCAGCCCTCATCTACCAGCATATAGCCAACGCAGTGTCGAAAAAAGATCAGTGTAATATCGTGCTTAGAGACGTTTCGAAAGCCTTCGACAAAGTGTGGCACACAGGCCTAAAATATAAGATATCTGAGCTAGGACTTCCTGAGAGATTTACTGCTACTCTCTGCAGTTTTATAGACAACAGAACTGCTAGGCTTAATATCGGCAGCTACTTGGGTAACGTAATAGAACTGCAAAGTGGAGTACCACAAGGAAGCTGCCTCTCCCCCACTCTATTCAACATATATACAGCTGACCTACCCCAACCCCAACATGGAGAATACATCACATACGCTGACGATGTCACCCAAATAATATGCCAACCGGGCCCATCAAAGCCGCTACTAGCCGACAAGACCAAGGCAGCAATTGAATCCATAAACAACTTTGAGAAACAATGGAAAATCAGTACAAACAAAAGTTTCAGATAATACACATTGCAAAAAGAAACCCGGACCCCATCATCCTTGATAACCATCCGATCCAATATGCGGAGGTAGGCAGAATACTGGGACTTATGATCAATAGAACAGGGATAAAAATCCATGTAAGGGACCGACTAAACAAAGCCAAAGCAGCCTTAAGGAAACTGAGAAGATTCCGAAGCCTCAGTACGAACATTCAGATCCACCTATATAAGGCTCTAGTTCGGCCGCATCTAGAGTATCCCCCAGTACCACTACACACCATAAAGAAAACTAACATGCAGAAACTACAAGCAGTACAAAATAAGGCACTAAGGAGAGCAGCAAAACACCGTCCACCATATGATCAGACAATCCAGGAGCTCCACGAACTCCTGAACATACAGCCACTAAACATCAGACTGCAGCACCAAGCCATCAGGGTGTGGAACACCATCGAAATGTTAGAGGACCCAATGCTAGAAAGATTACTCCAAGATGAGACGCCCCGCTCCCACAGCTGGTGGCCCAAGATGAGACGCCCCGCTCCCACAGCTGGTGGCCCAAGATGAGACGCCCCGCTCCCACAGCTGGTGGCCCAAGATGAGACGCCCCGCTCCCACAGCTGGTGGCCCAAGATGAGACGCCCCGCTCCCACAGCTGGTGGCCCAAGAGCCTCGATTCTCTGGCTGAAAACCCTGCCCCACAGTACATAATTCCCAGATGAAATACTGACCAGATATCCTTCCCCCAATAATTGGAAAAATCTGTGTGTGTGTGTGTATAATATGTCGTACCTAGTAGCCAGAACGCACTTCTCGGCCTACTATGCAAGGCCCGATTTGCCTAATAAGCCAAGTTTTCCTGAATTAATATATTTTCTCAAATTTTTTTCTTATGAAATGATAAAGCTACCCATTTCATTATGTATGAGGTCAATTTTTTTTATTGGAGTTAAAATTAACGTAGATATATGACCGAACCTAACCAACGCTACCTAACCCTACCTAACCTAACCTATCTTTATAGGTTAGGTTAGGTAGCCTAAAAAGTTAGGTTAGGTTAGGTAGTCGAAAAAGTTAGGTTAGGTTAGGTAGGTTAGGTAGTCGAAAAACAATTAATTCATGAAAACTTGGCTTATTAGGCAAATCGGGCCTTGCATAGTAGGCCGAGAAGTGCGTTCTGGCTACTAGGTACGACATATATATATATTATAGGGAAGGGAGTACCACCTCTGGCTGGAAGAAGGGGGACCCATAGCCTCGGAGGAAACCACACATAACGCATTGGAGGGAATGTGTATATATATATATATATATATATATAATATATATTAGGGTTACATGCAGGGTACAAGGCTACTCGTCACAGGTTGTAGAGTTCCTCCAGCTCCTCAGATGACGGGCATGAACTATGGATGCAGTGAACATTTCCTCTCAGGATCTCCACACTAAGGCGCTGAAAGAGGATACTGGTGGCTCTAAGGTCTCTAGTTGTTTCAGTTAGCTTGGAACCCAGCTCCCTAAAAAACTAGCAGGACTTTTACCCCAGGCACCAAGTGTTTCTGAGGCAACATTTGTCGAAGGCTTTTGCAAAATCTGTGTAAATTACATCAGTGTTTTGTTTGTCTTCCATGGCACCTTAGGCCATGTCATAGTGGTCCAGCAACTGCGACAGGCAAGAGCGCTCTGTTCTGAAACCATGTTGTACGGGGTTATGGAGATGCTGTGATTCCATGTATTTTTTTATCTTACTTCTTAGCGCGCACTCAAAGATTTTTATGATGTGTGATGTTAGTGCTATCGGTCTGTAATTTTTTGCCTCTTGCCTTATTTCCTCCTTTATGGAGTGGTGCTATCTCTGATGTTTTTAATATGTCAGGGATAACGCCAGTATCTAGGTTTTGTCTGCAAAGAATGTGAAGGGCCTGCGATAGTGTTTTTTTTTTTTTACAGTTCTTGATGGATATAAAGTTCCAAGAATCCGGGCCTGGTGCAGAGTGCATAGGCATACTGTTTATGGCTTCTTCAAAATCCAGTGGGGATAGGGCGACGTCTGATATATGATTTGATGTTGGTATCATATCCATGAAAAATTCATTTAGGTTATCAATATTCAGTGTGTTCAGTTCCATGAAAAATTCATTTAGGTTATCAATATTCAGTGTGTTCAGTGGCTCACTGAAAACAGAGTCGTACTGCTTCCTCAGTAACTCGCTCATTTCTTTGTTGTCATCGGTGAAAGTTCCATCTCCCTTTCGCAGGGGCCCGATACTAGATTTGGTTTTTGATCATGATTTTGCATAGGAGAAAAATATTCAGGGTTTCTCTCTCTTCCACTGATGGTCTTTTGCTCTCTTTGCCTCTCCTGGGTTTTGTATGATTTTTGTAGCTTGCGTTCTATAGTTTCTGTTTCTCTACCTAACCTTCTTCGCCGTTCTTGAGAGAGGGTGCGACTCTCATGTTGTTCCGCGATTCGTTTTCTCAGTATAACGGCCCACTCACCATCCTCTCTCCCCCCACTCACCATCCTCTCCCCCCCCCCCCCCTACTCAACCATTCTCGCCAGCATCTCCTCTTCCCTGTCCACTCTCTACTTGATATTCTATTTAATTCCGAAGTCGTTTAACTCCCACCTGCCCCTCTGCCCCCCCCCCTGCACCACCCCCATGACCCTTGTCTCCCCCTCCCCCCCCGTACCCGTCCCCTCCAGGCGGTCCGGGTCGACTGGCCGCCGCTGATCACATTACTTCATCACAACCGCTGGTCGTCTGAGGTGGTCCTCAAGGTGATGGTCTTCATCCTCTGCCTCTTTTTCCCATTTTCACTTTTTTTTGTGCGCGGGCCCCTAAGCCTCTGGCTGGCCCACTAGGTGTTGCTTGTTTCTGTTTTACTTGGGCGGAGTATGAGTATTTATGACTCGTATGGTCGCTTCATTAAGATTTTGCCATATGTGTTTAACAACAACTTCTGCTCTGTTGAATCTAAGTTGAAATCTTAATGGGTTTGTAACTGTGCACTGTGTTAGATAATGTTCCAGTGGTCTGTTGTGGCTGTAACTGTGCACTGTGTTAGATAATGTTCCAGTGGTATGTTGTGGCTGTAACTGTGCACTGTGTTAGATAATGTTCCAGTGGTCTGTCGGGCATTTCTCCACAGTGTTGACATTTCCTCTCATCTTCCGGAACCTGTAAGCCTATTTCCCATGCACATGGGTATCCAAGCTTGATGCGATGTAAGTGTACTTCTGTTGTTCTACTGCTCCCATTCATAAAAATAAGTGGTTTGTAGTTGGTTATATTCAAGTACCAACCCGCAGATCCTGATGTTGCAACTGCTGTGTTGTGGTCACTGTACATCTTTTGCATTGCTCTGTTTCTAATTACTTTCTTAATCTGTGATAGACTCTGTGGCATGTAAATGTTTACATTTCTTCTCTTAGTTGCAAGTTTTGCAGCTTCGTCTGTGTCATTTCCTATTATTCCCACATTACTTGGTACCCAGTTGATAAGTATCCGTCGGCCTTGACCTTTGAGTGCATTAATGATATGACATTTGTGATCAGATTGCTCGAAACGCTATGCGTACTAGTGGCTTTAGGTATTGTATGTACTACCTCTATCTTTAAATCTAACAATGTTTGTACTGTAACTTTGCAACTATGTATGTACTGTTCCTAAATAAATTATTATTATTATTATTATTATTATAGATGGATGTTGTCACACATGTGTTCTTGTTGCAAGGTTTCAATGGCAGTTCTCGAATCTATATGAATGATAACATGTTGTCGGTGTTCAGCAAGAGCATGTTCCAAAGCCTTTTGAATGGCTAGCATCTATATTTGTAAAGTCGAACACCCGTTTGAGTCTCCAACTATTTACAGAGTTAACTGCCTTAACTGCAGCTCCGGTTTCTTGTCCCTGCTGGTCTACTGATCCATCTGTGAAGTAAGTGAAGTTGTCAGATGCCAAGTTTGCTTCTATATGCATCTGTGCAATGTTACGTAGCAGATGAGGATTAGTCTGGTTCTTTTTTTCCTTTAAGAACCATAATCTTAAAGTCTGCTGGCGGAGATTCCCAATATTCTCCCCTACCCCTTTACACCCCCTCCCCCCCTACCTCATAAGACCCCCTACCCCTTAACACTCCCCATTCCCCCAATTCTTTCGTGTTTAAGTGTTAATGGTGGTTGTGTTTGAATTATATGTCGTTGAATCAAAATTCTGTGACTCATTAGCGTTGAGAAAATAATCTGATTAATCCGTTTTGTTAATTATTGGTATTACGATTTCTATGGCATCTTATGCAGGGATTGTACCCTACTTGGTGTGTATGACTGCGAGGTGCCAGCATCAATAGTGTGAGTGTGTGGTGAGCCAGGAGGCCTGGCCTGGGACCCAGCCTGGGACCCAGCCGTGGTGGTCCACCCGGGCGGGTAGGTCAGTGGGCAGAGACACGGCCGGCGGGTGTGTTGTCTGGCCTGGCCGTGGTCCACGGGCCCCACACACTAGTTCATCCCGTGTCCAACCTGTTCTCTCCCTCACCCCCTCCCCTCCATCTCCCTCACCCTCCCTCGATTATCCATAATAATTCAAACTATCATCTATCATCCAGTATGGAGAGCGGTTCATCTCCCGCTCTCCATACCAACAACGCCACCACCACTCGTCAAGAACCAATATTACAGAGCACAGTCTGACCTATCAAGTTATCCTTAGACAATCTTAAACAACTCTGGAAACCAATCACAGGTGAACCCCCCTACACCCACACCTACCCACCCCCCACACCCACCCACCCAACACCCTCTACCTACCTCCCCGTCAGCCTACCCGACTTGCAGGCCAGATACCCGGCCGGCCGCCAGCCAGCATATTTAAGCAACCTGACAACTGAACGCAGTAATTTAGTGAAGGCGCACATGCACTGGCCCCTCCGTCCAGTGACCTCCTGACCTAAACACCCATGTGTATGACCTCTGCTCGGGGTGAGCGGGTATGGCTGGCCGGGGCTGGCTTGTACGGCCACATACGCCACCTTCCCAGAGATGAATAAGGCGGCCAGTCCCACATCTTAGTATGGAAAGCAACACGGGGCTCAATATGAATCTGGACGCCATGTTGGTCCCATTTTCTTCCTGGCGGCGGCTCGTATTAATAACACAGGCCGAGGGCATCTTCATAGTTATCTTCACAAGGGGCCGAGGGATGATAACATTGAAAAGTCAGTAAGGTGTTGAGGAAATAGAGTATATGAGGCAGTTGTGTGTTGTGTGTGGGGACCGTCGCAGGAGGAGGGTCCAAGACCTCGGTACAATGTGTGTTGATCCACGTTATTGATTCATTATTTTTTTAACGAGACCTGTCCACCCTAACCTATACTGACCTGACTTGTCATGGCGCGACATGTCATGGCGTGGCCCACCATAACGTGACCCACCATAACGTGACCCACCATAACGTGACCCACCATAACCATATAAATCCATTATTTTTATGGCCTCTGTAAGTCATATAAATAATTAATAAAGCTGAAGTAATTATATACAGTGATGCTTGCAAGAATTTAATATCAACTCGTAAACATCCCAAGTTACGACTCTAATTCAACCCCCTTCCTACCTCTCCCCCTCCCTACCTCTCCCCCTCCCCACCTCTCTCTCACCCCCCCCCTCTCCCCCTCCCCTCCTCTCTCTCTCACCCCCCCTCTCCCCCTCCCCTCCTCTCTCTCTCACCCCCCCTCTCCCCCTCCCCTCCCCTCTCTCACCCCCCTTCCTACCTCTCTCCCCCTCCCTACCTCTCCCCCCCTCCCTACCTCTCCCCCCCTCCCTACCTCTCCCCTACCCCCTCCCTCCCTCTCCCCTACCCCCTCCCTCCCTCTCACACCTCTCTCACCCCCCTTCTCCCCCTCCCCTCTTCTCTCTCACCCCCCCTCTCCTCCTCCCCTCTTCTCTCTCACCCCCCTCTCCCCCTCCCCTCTTCTCTCACCCCCCCCCCTCTCACCCTCCCCTCCTCTCCCCCCCCCCCCAGGTCGTGGGAGTGGTCAAGCCACGCTTGGTTAAGACTGGCAGCATTAAACCGTGTGTTGCTCTCCCGGCGTCGTTGATTACTTCTGCCCAGTGCTGGGCTTGTACCTCCGGAGGGGGGGGGGGCATGGTTTAGAGGGGAAGCGAGGGACTGGTGGGAGGGAAGGAAGGAGGAAAAATAAGGGAAGAGAGGGTGGGAGGAGGTCATTAGCAGAGAGGGTGAGAGACAAGACTAACAGCATTGTGGTAATATGAGGATGAACAATTGTGTGTTAACTACGGTGTAGCCGTTGTTACTCTCCTTCATCTGTCACTCTGGGGGGGGGGGGGAGCGTTGGTGTGCAGGTGTTTTCTCGCTTACCTGGAGCTTACCTGGTGAGGGTTTCAGGAGTTCTACTCCCAGAGCCCGGCCTGAAGTCAGGCTCGATTTGTGATAACTTGGTCCACCAGGCTGTTGCTTGGAGCGGCCCGCAGGCCCACACATCCACTCCAGCCTGGTTGGTCCGGCACGTCTTGCAAAAACTTGTCTAAGTGCCTCTTGAAAACATCCACCTTTGTTCCGGCAATATTTCTAATGCTTGCTGGGAGGGTGTTGAACAGCTGTGAACCTCTCATGTTCAGTGTTCTCTGATTGTACCTATGGCACCTCTACTCTTCACTGGTTCTATTGTACATTTCCTTCCGTACCTTTCGCTGCAGTATGTTTTTATTTTACTGTACAAATTTGGGACTTTGCCTTTAGGTATCATCCATGTATAAATTACTTGATACCTTTCTCGTCTCCTTTCCAGAGAGAACATTTTGAGAGCTTTGAGACGGTCCCAATAATTTAGGTGGTTTATCGTGTCTATGCGTGCCGTGTATGTTCTCTATATTCCCTCTAATTCAGAGATCTCTCCCGCTCTGAAAGGGAAGTGAGTACCGAGCAATACTCAAGACAGGACAGCACCAGTGATTTAAATAGTATTAACATTACTGTGGGGTCTCTGGATGTGAACGTTCTCATAATCCATCCTATCATTGTCCTGGCCGCCGCCGCTATATTTGCTCGGTTATGTTCACAAAATGTCAAATCGTCAGACATCATAATTACATGTTACTACAGCAGTTAGTGGTTGTAGTGACCTGCAGGTCTGTGAATGCATAATACGGCTGATGAGTTAAACTTTTGCTCATTAAGAGGAAATTGATGACCATTTTGGAGTGCCTTTGAGCAGCCTGAGGGCAGTAATATTCCGGGAACATCAACAAAATCTAATCGTGGAATTCAGAGATAACACCATCAATGGAGTCCAAGAAATGTGTAAGTACTTCATTCATAATGATGTACTTCCTGGAATCTTAGCCAAGTATCCAAAATTTGCTGACTGTAGGTGCAGCCCGCACGCGACTGTAGGTGCAGCCCGCACGCGACTGTAGGTGCAGCCCGCACGCGACTGTAGGTGCAGCCCGCACGCGACTGTAGGTGCAGCCCGCACGCGACTGTAGGTGCAGCCCGCACGCGACTGTAGGTGCAGCCCGCACGCGACTGTAGGTGCAGCCCGCACGCGACTGTAGGTGCAGCCCGCACGCGACTGTAGGTGCAGCCCGCACGCGACTGTAGGTGCAGCCCGCACGCGACTGTAGGTGCAGCCCGCACGCGACTGTAGGTGCAGCCCGCACGCGACTGTAGGTGCAGCCCGCACGCGACTGTAGGTGCAGCCCGCACGCGACTGTAGGTGCAGCCCGCACGCGACTGTAGGTGCAGCCCGCACGCGACTGTAGGTGCAGCCCGCACGCGACTGTAGGTGCAGCCCGCACGCGACTGTAGGTGCAGCCCGCACGCGACTGTAGGTGCAGCCCGCACGCGACTGTAGGTGCAGCCCGCACGCGACTGTAGGTGCAGCCCGCACGCGACTGTAGGTGCAGCCCGCACGCGACTGTAGGTGCAGCCCGCACGCGACTGTAGGTGCAGCCCGCACGCGACTGTAGGTGCAGCCCGCACGCGACTGTAGGTGCAGCCCGCACGCGACTGTAGGTGCAGCCCGCACGCGACTGTAGGTGCAGCCCGCACGCGACTGTAGGTGCAGCCCGCACGCGACTGTAGGTGCAGCCCGCACGCGACTGTAGGTGCAGCCCGCACGCGACTGTAGGTGCAGCCCGCACGCGACTGTAGGTGCAGCCCGCACGCGACTGTAGGTGCAGCCCGCACGCGACTGTAGGTGCAGCCCGCACGCGACTGTAGGTGCAGCCCGCACGCGACTGTAGGTGCAGCCCGCACGCGACTGTAGGTGCAGCCCGCACGCGACTGTAGGTGCAGCCCGCACGCGACTGTAGGTGCAGCCCGCACGCGACTGTAGGTGCAGCCCGCACGCGACTGTAGGTGCAGCCCGCACGCGACTGTAGGTGCAGCCCGCACGCGACTGTAGGTGCAGCCCGCACGCGACTGTAGGTGCAGCCCGCACGCGACTGTAGGTGCAGCCCGCACGCGACTGTAGGTGCAGCCCGCACGCGACTGTAGGTGCAGCCCGCACGCGACTGTAGGTGCAGCCCGCACGCGACTGTAGGTGCAGCCCGCACGCGACTGTAGGTGCAGCCCGCACGCGACTGTAGGTGCAGCCCGCACGCGACTGTAGGTGCAGCCCGCACGCGACTGTAGGTGCAGCCCGCACGCGACTGTAGGTGCAGCCCGCACGCGACTGTAGGTGCAGCCCGCACGCGACTGTAGGTGCAGCCCGCACGCGACTGTAGGTGCAGCCCGCACGCGACTGTAGGTGCAGCCCGCACGCGACTGTAGGTGCAGCCCGCACGCGACTGTAGGTGCAGCCCGCACGCGACTGTAGGTGCAGCCCGCACGCGACTGTAGGTGCAGCCCGCACGCGACTGTAGGTGCAGCCCGCACGCGACTGTAGGTGCAGCCCGCACGCGACTGTAGGTGCAGCCCGCACGCGACTGTAGGTGCAGCCCGCACGCGACTGTAGGTGCAGCCCGCACGCGACTGTAGGTGCAGCCCGCACGCGACTGTAGGTGCAGCCCGCACGCGACTGTAGGTGCAGCCCGCACGCGACTGTAGGTGCAGCCCGCACGCGACTGTAGGTGCAGCCCGCACGCGACTGTAGGTGCAGCCCGCACGCGACTGTAGGTGCAGCCCGCACGCGACTGTAGGTGCAGCCCGCACGCGACTGTAGGTGCAGCCCGCACGCGACTGTAGGTGCAGCCCGCACGCGACTGTAGGTGCAGCCCGCACGCGACTGTAGGTGCAGCCCGCACGCGACTGTAGGTGCAGCCCGCACGCGACTGTAGGTGCAGCCCGCACGCGACTGTAGGTGCAGCCCGCACGCGACTGTAGGTGCAGCCCGCACGCGACTGTAGGTGCAGCCCGCACGCGACTGTAGGTGCAGCCCGCACGCGACTGTAGGTGCAGCCCGCACGCGACTGTAGGTGCAGCCCGCACGCGACTGTAGGTGCAGCCCGCACGCGACTGTAGGTGCAGCCCGCACGCGACTGTAGGTGCAGCCCGCACGCGACTGTAGGTGCAGCCCGCACGCGACTGTAGGTGCAGCCCGCACGCGACTGTAGGTGCAGCCCGCACGCGACTGTAGGTGCAGCCCGCACGCGACTGTAGGTGCAGCCCGCACGCGACTGTAGGTGCAGCCCGCACGCGACTGTAGGTGCAGCCCGCACGCGACTGTAGGTGCAGCCCGCACGCGACTGTAGGTGCAGCCCGCACGCGACTGTAGGTGCAGCCCGCACGCGACTGTAGGTGCAGCCCGCACGCGACTGTAGGTGCAGCCCGCACGCGACTGTAGGTGCAGCCCGCACGCGACTGTAGGTGCAGCCCGCACGCGACTGTAGGTGCAGCCCGCACGCGACTGTAGGTGCAGCCCGCACGCGACTGTAGGTGCAGCCCGCACGCGACTGTAGGTGCAGCCCGCACGCGACTGTAGGTGCAGCCCGCACGCGACTGTAGGTGCAGCCCGCACGCGACTGTAGGTGCAGCCCGCACGCGACTGTAGGTGCAGCCCGCACGCGACTGTAGGTGCAGCCCGCACGCGACTGTAGGTGCAGCCCGCACGCGACTGTAGGTGCAGCCCGCACGCGACTGTAGGTGCAGCCCGCACGCGACTGTAGGTGCAGCCCGCACGCGACTGTAGGTGCAGCCCGCACGCGACTGTAGGTGCAGCCCGCACGCGACTGTAGGTGCAGCCCGCACGCGACTGTAGGTGCAGCCCGCACGCGACTGTAGGTGCAGCCCGCACGCGACTGTAGGTGCAGCCCGCACGCGACTGTAGGTGCAGCCCGCACGCGACTGTAGGTGCAGCCCGCACGCGACTGTAGGTGCAGCCCGCACGCGACTGTAGGTGCAGCCCGCACGCGACTGTAGGTGCAGCCCGCACGCGACTGTAGGTGCAGCCCGCACGCGACTGTAGGTGCAGCCCGCACGCGACTGTAGGTGCAGCCCGCACGCGACTGTAGGTGCAGCCCGCACGCGACTGTAGGTGCAGCCCGCACGCGACTGTAGGTGCAGCCCGCACGCGACTGTAGGTGCAGCCCGCACGCGACTGTAGGTGCAGCCCGCACGCGACTGTAGGTGCAGCCCGCACGCGACTGTAGGGGCAGCCCGCACGCGACTGTAGGGGCAGCCCGCACGCGACAGTAAAGCTGCCGCCCAGTTGGGTGGGTGTGGAGCACATGACTGTAAAGCTGCCGCCCAGTTGGGTGGGTGTGGAGCACATGACTGTAAAGCTGCCGCCCAGTTGGGTGGGTGTGGAGCACATGACTGTAAAGCTGCCGCCCAGTTGGGTGGGTGTGCAGCACATGACTGTAAAGCTGCCGCCCAGTTGGGTGGGTGTGGAGCACATGACTGTAAAGCTGCCGCCCAGTTGGGTGGGTGTGGAGCACATGACTGTAAAGCTGCCGCCCAGTTGGGTGGGTGTGCAGCACATGACTGTTAAGCTGCCGCCCAGTTGGGTGGGTGTGGAGCACATGACTGTAAAGCTGCCGCCCAGTTGGGTGGGTGTGGAGCACATGACTGTAAAGCTGCCGCCCAGTTGGGTGGGTGTGGAGCAAGACTAGTAACTGTGACTCACCATAGATATAAAGTGCCTTGTATAGTGACTGTTGTGAGCCTCTTGTTGAATCACTTGTCATATAAAAATACTATTGATATGTGAGTATGCACACACACGTGTGTGTGTGTGTGTGTGTGTGTGTGTGTGTGTGTGTGTGTGTGTGTGTGTGTGTGTGTGTGTACATGTAATAACAACAACTGTGTAACTAGCTGCACAAGACTGTCACTTAGCAAAATAAACTACTGGGTTCAGTTCCTGAACCCATTATGCGCCTCTGAAAACGGGATGGGTATGGGGTACATAATGAATGTGTAAGTGAAGGTTCTGCTCTCTCGTCTACACCTGATGGGGACTGATGGGCTACCGTGATGGGGAATGGTTTTTCTTCATAATTACAGCAACAATATTTTTGCCTCAGTTCTTTGTGTATTGTATTTAATTCTTTGAAATTCGTGGCATCTGGCGGTGATGGGAAGCCCCTTGAGGGAAGGGGAAGGGGAATGGGTGTCACGTTTCTCTGCCGTAATGAAGTAGTTACAAAAATTAGAGTGGAAGAGGTGGGTAAGGGAGGAAGGGAGGGGGAGTGTCTGCACCAGTTACCCTACAGTTGTACAGTACCCTGCCCCTACGTGCCCACCTGCCCCACCCCGCCTGCCCCTACGTGCCCACCTGCCCCACCCGCCTGCCCCTACGTGCCCACCTGCCCCACCCCGCCTGCCCCTACGTGCCCACCTGCCCCACCCCGCCTGCCCCTACGTGCCCACCTGCCCCACCCGCCTGCACCTACGTGCCCACCTGCCCCACCCCGCCTGCCCCTACGTGCCCACCTGCCCCACCCCGCCTGCCCCTACGTGCCCACCTGCCCCACCCCGCCTGCCCCTACGTGCCCACCTGCCCCACCCGCCTGCACCTACGTGCCCACCTGCCCCACCCCGCCTGCTCCTACGTGCCCACCTGCCCCACCCCGCCTGCCCCTACGTGCCCACCTGCCCCACCCCGCCTGCCCCTACGTGCCCACCTGCCCCACCCCGCCTGCCCCTACGTGCCCACCTGCCCCACCCCGCCTGCCCCTACGTGCCCACCTGCCCCACCCCGCCTGCCCCTACGTGCCCACCTGCCCCACCCCGCCTGCCCCTACGTGCCCACCTGCCCCACCCCGCCTGCACCTACGTGCCCACCTGCCCCACCCCGCCTGCTCCTACGTGCCCACCTGCCCCACCCCGCCTGCCCCTACGTGCCCACCTGCCCCACCCCGCCTGCCCCTACGTGCCCACCTGCCCCACCTCACCTGCTTCATGTTGGACGCCAGTTAGTCGCCATGGACATACACATAGGGTGACCTAATACCCTCTTAAGCTAAACAACTTAATAGGTATCAACAACGTGTCAGCAGATTTGAATGCAATCTACTCTGCTGCAGCCCTCAGACTTTCAGAGACAGCCCGGGCATCAGAGCGTCTACACGCGCTCCCTTACACACGCTAGCTAGCTCCTGGCCCGGTGTAGAAGATGTATATATTTTTATAATAAACTAAGGAAAAGCAGTGGACGTTTGGTACTCCGATTCCTGCCCACTACCGAGTAAACTCCAGAGCATCCTAATCATTCTACAACAACATCGATCGGGTTTACACCCACCCCAACCTGCCCCACCCAACTTACTCCACCCAACTTGCTCCACCCAACTTGCTCCACCCAACTTGCTCCACCCCACCTGCCCCAACCCCCAACCTGCCCCCACCCCCAACCTGCCCCCACCCCCAACCTGCCCCCCCCACCCCCAACCTGCCCCCCCCCACCCCCAACCTGCCCCCCCCCACCCCCAACCTGCCCCCACCCCCAACCTGCCCCCCCACCCCCAACCTGCCCCCCCACCCCCAACCTGCCCCCCCACCCCCAACCTGCCCCCCCACCCCCAACCTGCCCCCACCCCCAACCTGCCCCCCACCCCACGGGCCCGCAGAACAAGGGCCGGGACAAGGGTGACGAGCGCTCCTCGTGTCTCTCGGGAAAAGAGGAGAGACAGATGAAGGGGGGAAGGGGGGGGGAAGAAAGGAGAAGAAATGTATAAATTAAGACAAGGTAGAGAGACAGTACTCACCTAGTTGTGCTTGCGGGGGTTGAGCTTCGGCTCTTTGGTCCCGCCTCTCAACCGTCAATCAACTGGTGTAAAGATTCCTGAGCCTACTGGGCTCTGTCATATCTACACTTGAAACTGTGTATGGAGTCAGCCTCCACCACATCACTGCCTAATGCATGCCACCTGTTAACTACTCTGACACTGAAAAAGTTCTTTCTAACGTCCCTGTGGCTTATTTGGGTACTCAGTCTCCACCGGTGTTCCCTTGTTCGCGTACCACCCGTGTTAAACAGTTTATCTTTATCTACCCTGTCAATTCCCCTGAGAATTTTGGTAGTGATCATGTCTTTCCGAGCTCTTCCGTCTTCCAGTGTCGCGAGGTGCAGTTCAAGCAGCCATTCCTCGTAGCTCATCCCTCTTAGTTCTGGGACTAGCCTAGTGGCATACCTCTGAAATTTCCAGCTTCGTCTTGTGCTTAACCCAAAGTCTTAACACACTCTACAACACACGGGTTACCTGGGGAGTGTTGGCACTCTACAACACACGGATTACCTGGGGAGTGTTGGCACTCTACAACACACGGGTTACCTGGGGAGTGTTGGCACTCTACAACACACGGGTTACCTGGGGAGTGTTGACACTCTACAACACATGGGTTACCTGGGGAGTGTTGGCACTCTACAACACACGGGTTACCTGGGGAGTGTTGGCACTCTACAACACATGGGTTACCTGGGGAGTGTTGACACTCTACAACACATGGGTTACCTGGGGAGTGTTGGCACTCTACAACACACGGGTTACCTGGGGAGTGTTGGCACTCTACAACACACGGGTTACCTGGGGAGTGTTGACACTCTACAACACATGGGTTACCTGGGGAGTGTTGGCACTCTACAACACACGGGTTACCTGGGGAGTGTTGGCACTCTACAACACACGGGTTACCTAGGGAGTGTTGGCACTCTACAACACACGGGTTACCTAGGGAGTGTTGGCACTCTACAACACACGGGTTACCTGGGGAGTGTTGGCACTCTACAACACACGGGTTACCTGGGGAGTGTTGGCACTCTACAACACACGGGTTACCTGGCCAGTGTTGGCACTCTACAACACACGGGTTACCTGGGGAGTGTTGGCACTCTACAACACACGGGTTACCTGGCCAGTGTTGGCACTCTACAACACACGGGTTACCTGGCCAGTGTTGGCACTCTACAACACGTACTACCCAGCATGGAACATTAACCTCCTCGCCCCCTCTTCATAAGACTCAGAATCAGTGAAATAAGCTCCTGGCAACGTCTGGAAGGTCTCAAACTTTTATTACACCGTAGTCTTAGGTGTTCTTTGACCTGAAAGAACAGTTGATGATGAACAGGTGCGGACACTGAGAAAAGGAGAGGATGGGGACACAGAGAATGACAAAGTGGTGTGTGAAAAACTCAACAAGATATTCCAGATCTTCACAATAGAGCAAGAAGAAGTCCCTGAACTAAGAGGGGTGGTGACAAACCACGCAGCCTTGGAAGACATTGAAATTACCAGAGATGAGGTTAGGAGCTATTTGCTCGATCTAGAAGTGACTAAGGCTGTTGGACCTGATGGACTCTCACCATGGATGCTTAAAGAATGGGCAGAAGCACTTTGCTTGCCACTATCTATGGTGTATAACGTCACTGGAAACAGGAGACCTACCAGAGAGTTGGAAGACAATGTAGCACCGGTATTAGAAACCCCTATAATTGTACCACTAATGGTTACACTGGAACCAAAGGTACCCTTCCAAGGAAATGCTACACAGGATTAACTACGCTGCCACCATCTGCCTTGTCCATTAACTATATCAAGCAACGAAGCAAGAAACATTGCTTGACTTGCAGAGTCCTTTTTCTTTAACTGACATTTATTACGGGACGATTATGCAAACTATATCCAGAGACTAAGAGGATCCAACAATTGACACAGACGGAAAGTTTAACATGAATTTATTCAGAACAAATTATGAAATTCACCAATTATAAATCCCTACTTTGACACTGGCAATTGTTACGTGTTTTTAGACATGGAAACGTATCAAAGATCACACACATTACCTTAAGACCACACTCTCTGCCTCTCAGTCTGGTGGATTCACTCTGTCTCCTGAGGCTCGCCTGATGACCTGCAGCCTCACACTGCCTCCGACACTCCAGCACTGTCTCTCTCTCCTAACTATCATACACGGGTATATATACAACTGAATCAGGAGGGGAGGGGGGGGGCACGTTTTACACTGTTGTGGGAGAGTCTGGTGTGGTCCTGCTCCCAGCTGATTCAGCCTACTTGGGAAAAAGTGTTTTGCACACCTAAATAGTTGGTCAGCACATCAGGGCGTCAGCTTCCCATGATGTGCAAAAAAGCAATCAAGATGTACCATTAAGTTGTTTGTCAAGACTATCAGGATTATTCATAAACAGGAACAAGCTGACTAGGGAGGAGCCCGAAAATATTTCAATTAACTCTAGCCGAATCTGAGGTCACAGGCTGACCCCACCAGGATATACAAAAAGGGGAACAGGCAGGGGGGCCCTAAGCTATAAGCTGGTGTCCTTAACTTGTATACCATGCAAGGTAATGGAGAAGATGGTGAGAAAAAGCCTGGGTTGCCCATCTGGAGAGAAGGGACTTTGTAACACACCACCAGCATGGGTTCAGGGAAGACAAATGTCTCACAGGTTTAATAGAATTCTATGACCCAGCAACAAGCATTAAGTATGAAAGAGAATGGTAGTAGACTGCATGTTCTTGGATTGTCGGAAAGCGTTTGATAGCGTTCCCCATTCGAGACTGTTGCATAAGTTGGATAAACAGGCTGGAGTAACGGGCAAGGTGCTCCATTGGTTAAGGGAGTACCCAAACAGGAAATAGAGAGTTACTGTGAGGGGTGGTACGAAGGAACGTACACAAAGGACAACAAAGAGATTAGTGAAATTCTAAGAAGCCAGTATGAGGCTATGTTTAGCACACCAATAAACAACATGAAAGTTGATGACCCAGACAGCTTCTTTATGAATGACATTCAAGCTGCAGATAAGATAATGGATATTAACACGAACTCGGAAGACTTTGAAAGAGAAATTGACAATATGCCTATGCACTCAGCTCCTGGGCCGGACTCCTGGAATTCAATATTCATAAAGAAATGTAAAGTACCAGTAGCGCGAGCACTCAGCGTAATATGGAGAAAGAGCCTGGATACAGGGGAGATACCAGCAGCACTTAAATCTGCAGATATAGCTCCGTTGAACAAGGGGGGGGGAGTAAAGCCTTGGTAAAAAAATTATAGACCAGTTGCACTAACATCACACATAATAAGTGTTTGAAAGAGTGATTAGGAATCAGATTTCTAGTTTTATGGAAAATAATGAGTTACACAACCCAGGACAACATGGATTTAGAGCGGGCAGATCCTGTCTGTCACAGTTACTCAACCACTATGACAAAATCACAGAAGCTCTAGAAGAAAAGCAAAATGCAGATGTTGTATACACAGACTTTGCAAAGGCGTTCGACAAATGTGACCATGGAGTGATAGCATACAAAATGAGGTCAATGGGAATAACTGGTAAAGTAGGACGCTGGATACTCAATTTCCTGTCGAACAGAACACAGAGTAACATTCAATCAAATAAAATAGAATTCAAGAGCAGTTAAAAGCTCTGTACCTCAAGGTACAGTCCTTGCACCACTGCTGTTCCTTATTCTGTCTATATCAGATATAGACAAAAATACAAGTCACAGCTTTGTAACACCACCAATTGTAACACCACTAGAATGCACCACTATAATGGAACACTAAACTAATAATGTAAACACTACTTATCCTGAGTAACACTTCCCCGTCGGTTGCACTTGGTAACACTGTTATGAGCTGACATATGATGGTTACACCGGAACCAAAAGATACACTGCCAATAAGGAAATGCTAACACAAGGATTAAATACGCTGCCACCATCTGCCTTTGACCATTGAGACTATATCAAGCAACGAGGCAAGAAACATTGCTTGACTTGGAGAGTACTTTCTATGACTGTCATTAATTATGAAAACATGTTGTCAGCCACTATATCCAAAAGGCCAAGAGGATTCAACAATTGACACAGACGGGAAATTTAACATGAGTTTATTTAAGACCAAAATTATGTCAATCACCACTTATAAATCCTATTCTAACACTGGCAAAAAGTTAAGAAATTTGGACATGGAACAAAACCTCAGAGATCACACACATTACCTTAAAACCTCTGTCTCTCCCTGGCTGAGATGTTCTTCACAGCCCTCTCTGGCCCCCGGTGTCCGACACTCTGTCCTTACTAAGTCCCTACAGGACCTCTATATACAACCCCCACAGGGGGAGGGGGAGATCTGCTGTTGCTACCTGCCCCAAGAATGTAAAAGCTCGGCCACACGTGTACAAACACTCAAGAAATATTTCAATAAGCTTGTTTGACATTCACCATACACTCTTCAAGAGAGGAGTTATTAATTACATGTGTGACTGACCTCTGACCTGGCCAAAAGGGGGAGATCCAGGGATGTTTACACATAAGAATCTGGAGTCTAATTCCCTTGCCTGAAATATTACTTACTTGAAACTATGCTGACTAAGACTAACCCAGGAATTTTTAATCAATATACAAGATAAACCGGAGGTCATCTGGGCTGACCTCTTGGAGAAGGCTTCCCTGGGTGTGAACTCTAAGGGGGGGGGGAGGTCCTGGGTGTTACAGCTTCGTGTCATCCTTTGCAGATGACACAACAATGAGCATGAAAATTACCTCGGCTGAAGGCATTGAACAACTACAAGCAGATATCAACAAAGTTTTCGATTGGGCAGCAGAAAATAACATGATGTGTAACAATGATAAATTCCAGGTACTCAGGTACGGCAAAAATGAGGATCTGAAACATAATACAGGGTACAAAACACAATCGAATCTGCCAATAGTAGGAAAACAGCGTGTCAAGGATTTGGGAATAATGATGTCCGACGACCTAACGTTTAGGGAGCATAACCAAGCAAATATTGCGTCAGCTAGAAAAAAGATAGGATGGGTTACGAGAACTTTAAAATCCAGGGATCCCATCACAATGGTTGTACTCTTCAAGTCACTTGTGTTGTCCCGTCTTGAGTACTGCTCAGTACTCACTTTCCCCGTCAGAGCAGGAGAGATTGCTGAAATAGAGGGAATACAGAGAACATATACGGCGCGCATAGACGCGATAAAGCACCTAAATTATTGGGATCGTCTCAAAGCTCTCCAAATGTACTCACTAGAAAGGAGACGAGAGAGATACCAAATAATTTGCAAATGGAAAATACTGGAAGGCCAGGTCCCAAATCTACACAGTAAAATAACAACGTACTGGAGTGAACGATATGGAAGAAAATGCAGAATAGAACCAGTGAAGAGCAGAGGTGCCATAGGCACAATCAGAGAACACCATATAAACATCAGAGGTCCACGGTTGTTCAACGTCCTCCCATCGACTGTAAGAAATATTGCCGGAACAACCGTGGACATCTTCAAGAGAAGAGTAGACTTTCTAAAAAAAAAAAAAGTGCCGTTCAACCGGGCTGTGGTGGGTATGTGAGCCTGCGGGCCGCTCCAAGTAACAGCCTGGTGGACCAAACTCACAAGTCAATCCTGGCCTCGGGCCGGGCTTGGGGAGTAGAACTCCTAGAACCCCATCAAGCAGGTATCAAGCAGGTGAAACCTCCAAATGGCATGATGTCACCAGCGGAGTCCCATAGGGTTCTGTACTCGAAAATATCTTTTTTCTGTTACGTAAATGATCTTCCAGAAGGTATAGGCTCATTCCTTTAAATGTCTGCTGATCCTAAAATTATTAGAAGGATTAAGACAGAAGATAGCGAGAGTATAAAATGACCTGAACAGACTGAATGAATAGTCTAACAAATGGTTACTAGAGTTGAACTCGAGCAAGTGCAAAGTGATAAAGATAGTCATAGGGAGCAGGAGGCTGTCTCCTGAAGCCCACATCAAAGAGATTACATCAGCGGCGTATGCAAGGCTGGCGAACATAAGACCTGCCTTCAGAAACTTGTGGTAGGAATCTTTCAGAACCTTGTATAACTCATGTCAAACCAATATCTGGAATATGCGGCTCCAGCCTGGAGTCCACATCTAGTCAAACGCAAAACGAAGTTAAAAAAGGTTGAGGTATGCCACCGGGCTAGTCCCCGAGCTGAGGGGTATGAGTTACGAGGAAACATTACTGGAACTAAACCTAACGACAATGGAAGAAGAGTTAGGAGAGACATGATTGCCATCTATAAAATTCTAAGAGGAATTGACAGGGTAGATAAAGATAAACTGTTTAACACGGATGGTACACGAACAAGGGGACACAGGTGGAAACTGAGTACCCAAATGAGCCACAGGGACGTTAGAATGAACTTTTTCAGTGTCAGAGTAGTTAACAGGTGGAATTTATTAGGCAGTGATGTGGTGGAGGCTGACTCGATACACAGTTTCAAATGTAGATATGATTGGTTACTGGAACTTGTACACCAGTTGATTGACAGTTGAGAGGTGGGACCAAAGAGCCGAAGCTCGACCCCCGCAAGCACAACTAGGCGAGCACGGACAAAGAGAGATAAGAGGACAAACTATAGATACAGTTATGTTTACATTGTGGCTGAGGTCTGTGTACCTAGGCGTGGGAGTGTAGGGGGGGGGGGGCGCCTGAGGGCTATAGTCTGAGGGGAGGGGGTGTAGGGGGGGGGCGCCTGAGGGTCATAGTGTGAGGGGAGGGGGTGTTAACGAGGGGAAACCACGTGGTCATAACCTGCCGGCAATAACGTGGCAGATCGTGGCAATAACCTGGGTTAATGTGATGGTAAACTCTATTCATGAGCATTGTGAGGGGACACGGGGCCCGTGTTGAGGGGACACGGGGCGCCCGTGTTGAGGGGACACGGGGCCCGTGTTGAGGGGACACGGGGCGCCCGTGTTGAGGGGACACGGGGCCCGTGTTGAGGGGACACGGGGTCCGTGTTGAGGGGACACGGGGTCCGTGTTGAGGGGACACGGGGTCCGTGGTGAGGGGACACGGGGCCCGTGTTGAGGGGACACGGGGTCCGTGTTGAGGGGACACGGGGTCCGTGTTGAGGGGACACGGGGTCCGTGTTGAGGGGACACGGGGTCCGTGTTGAGGGGACACGGGGTCCGTGTTGAGGGGACACGGGGTCCGTGTTGAGGGGACACGGGGTCCGTGTTGAGAGGACACGGGGTCCGTGTTGAGGGGACACGGGGCCCGTGCAGAGGGGACACGGGGTCCGTGTTGAGGGGACACGGGCCCCGTGTTGAGTGGACACGGGGCCCGTGTTGAGGGGACACGGGGTCCGTGTTGAGGGGACACGGGCCCCGTGTTGAGGGGACACGGGGCCCGTGTTGAGGGGACACGGGGCGCCCGTGTTGAGGGGACACGGGGCCCGTGTTGAGGGGACACGGGGCCCATGTTGAGGGGACACGGGGCCCGTGCTGAGGGGACACGGGGCCCGTGTTGAGGGGACACGGGGCCCGTGTTGAGGGGACACGGGGCCCGTGTTGAGGGGACACGGGGTCCGTGTCCCAAACCTGCACACAGAAATAACACCACATGAGACCAGGAGGCATGGCAGGATGTGCAGAATACCCCCGTTGAAGAGCAGAGGTGCAACAGGTACTCTGAGAGAGAACTATCAACATCAGAGGCCCGAGACTGTTCAACACGCTTCCACTATACATAAGGGACATAACTGGCCGACCCCTCACAGTGTTCAAGAGAGAACTATCAACATCAGAGGCCCGAGACTGTTCAACACGCTTCCACTACACATAAGGGGCATAACTGGCCGACCCCTCACAGTGTTCAAGAGAGAACTATCAACATCAGAGGCCCGAGACTGTTCAACACGCTTCAACTACACATAAGGGGCATAACTGGCCGACCCCTCACAGTGTTCAAGAGAGAACTATCAACATCAGGGGCCCGAGACTGTTCAACACGCTTCCACTACACATAAGGGGCATAACTGGCCGACCCCTCACAGTGTTCAAGAGAGAACTATCAACATCAGAGGCCCGAGACTGTTCAACACGCTTCCACTACACATAAGGGGCATAACTGGCCGACCCCTCACAGTGTTCAAGAGAGAACTATCAACATCAGAGGCCCGAGACTGTTCAACACGCTTCCACTACACATAAGGGGCATAACTGGCCGACCTCTCACAGTGTTCAAGAGAGAACTATCAACATCAGAGGCCCGAGACTGTTCAACACGCTTCCACTACACATAAGGGGCATAACTGGCCGACCCCTCACAGTGTTCAAGAGAGAACTATCAACATCAGAGGCCCGAGACTGTTCAACACGCTTCCACTACACATAAGGGACATAACTGGCCGACCCCTCACAGTGTTCAAGAGATAACTGGATAAGCACCTCCAAAGGATACCTGATCAACCAGGCTGTGAGTCATTCGTCAGGCTGCGAGCAGCCACGTCCAACAGCCTGGTTGACCAGTCCAGCAACCAGGTGCCTGGTCGAGGACCGGGCCGCGGGGACCCTAGGCCCCGAAACCATCACCTAGTAACCACAAGGTAAGGGGGCAGCTGCCTGCCTTTACCCAGCGGTGGTTGTAATGTGCGTGTTGTGCAGGTGCTGACTCTGGCGTGGTGTGGAGGTCAGCACGCACCTCTGCTGCTCTCACTGCTGACGCTGCTGCTGCACGGCGCTGTGTTGATGTATTCACCTGTTTATTTGTGCGTGGTGTAGCCCCAGCACTTGTCCCCACCATCCCCCACGCCCCCCTACCCTGGCACCTCCCACCATCCCCCACGCCTCCCTACCCTGGCACCTCCCACCATCCCCCACGCCTCCCTACCCTGGCACCTCCCACCATCCCCCACGCCTCCCTACCCTGGCACCTCCCACCATCCCCCACGCCTCCCTACCCTGGCACCTCCCACCATCCCCCACGCCTCCCTACCCTGGCACCTCCCACCATCCCCCACGCCTCCCTACCCTGGCACCTCCCACCATCCCCCACGCCTCCCTACCCTGGCACCTCCCACCATCCCCCACGCCTCCCTACCCTGGCACCTCCCACCATCCCCCACGCCTCCCTACCCTGGCACCTCCCACCATCCCCCACGCCTCCCTACCCTGGCACCTCCCACCATCCCCCACGCCTCCCTACCCTGGCACCTCCCACCATCCCCCACGCCTCCCTACCCTGGCACCTCCCCCACGCCTCCCTACCCTGGCACCTCCCCCACGCCTCCCTACCCTGGCACCTCCCCCACGCCTCCCTACCCTGGCACCTCCCACCATCCCCCACGCCTCCCTACCCTGGCACCTCCCCCACGCCTCCCTACCCTGGCACCTCCCCCACGCCTCCCTACCCTGGCACCTCCCCCACGCCTCCCTACCCTGGCACCTCCCCCACGCCTCCCTACCCTGGCACCCCCCACGCCTCCCTACCCTGGCACCTCCCCCACGCCTCCCTACCCTGGCACCTCCCCCACGCCTCCCTACCCTGGCACCTCCCCCACGCCTCCCTACCCTGGCACCCCCCACACGCCTCCCTACCCTGGCACCTCCCCCACGCCTCCCTACCCTGGCACCTCCCCCACGCCTCCCTACCCTGGCACCTCCCCCACGCCTCCCTACCCTGGCACCTCCCCCACGCCTCCCTACCCTGGCACCTCCCCCACGCCTCCCTACCCTGGCACCTCCCCCACGCCTCCTTCAACATTA
>NC_091171.1:9742000-9817000 GCF_040958095.1 Procambarus clarkii
CTTACCGAGCATACACCAAATTATTGGCGTGGTTCTCGACCTGTAGCGTCTCGTCACACTGTCATACAGCCCAAACTGTATTGAAATTAACACCTTTTAAGAACGTAATGAACGATAGCATGAACATTGCTTATCAAAGACTATCTTGGGCAAAACGCCTATAAAGTTCCCACCCCCTAGTGCTCTCTAGAGTGGAGTACTGCTGCACAATGACAGCCCCTTTCAAAGCTGCTGACCTGGAGAGCGTGCAGAGATCCTTTACTGCTAGAATCCACTCAGTAAAACATCTAAACTATTGGGACCGACTACAGAGCCTAAATCTGTATTCTCTTGAGCGCAGGCGGGAGAGATACATAATAATTTACACGTGGAAAATAGTAGAGGGGCTGGTCCCAAACCTGCACACAGAAATAACCGCACATGAGACCAGGAGGCATGGCAGGATGTGTAGAATATCCCCGTTGAAGAGCAGAGGTGCAACAGGTACTCTGAAAGAACACTATCAACATCAGAGGCCCGAGACTGTTCAACACGCTTCCACTACACATAAGGGGCATAACTGGCCGACCCCTCACAGTGTTCAAGAGAGAACTATCAACATCAGAGGCCCGAGACTGTTCAACACGCTTCCACTACACATAAGGGACATAACTGGCCGACCCCTCACAGTGTTCAAGAGAGAACTTGACAAACACCTCCAAAGGTACCTGATCAACCAGACTGTGATTCATTCGTCAGGCTGCGAGCAACCGCGTCCAACAGCCTGGTTGACCAGTCCAGCAACCAGGCTGGACTGCCGAAGACGTTGATCCCCTAAATCAACGCAAGGTAACCCCAGTAAAACGGTTTAATGACCTTTACATAGAGATTACAGGGACATGTAAGGCTAACACGTTTGAGAGATGCAATTTGTTGTTTTGAGAGAGAGGTTGTAATTGGTTCTCCAATTTAGAATTGCAGGGATTGGTTCCCCGAGGTATGGGAGGAGTACACTTTTCTCAGGAGAGGGAAATCTGAAAATAGGCAGGAAATAGTGTTGATGGAAGTCCTGGGGGCTACTAGGCTCTGGGCTTCTGCCTCCGGGGTGTAGGGGAAAATAATTAAGATCGAGTTTCAGGAAAGTCTTGGTTATTAATAATGGAAATGACTAAGTAATCTGTAAGGACTCTTGATCCATTTGTCCGTTCCATACCTGTTAATTGCCTTGAGTGTATTAGAGAATGTAAATGGTTGTATTAATTAATAATATATCTTAATAATCATACTACTTAATCATAAGAATTCTAATCATAATAAACTTTATGTTGATAATCTTATTTATGAAGAAATAGCTCATCAGCTCTTCTGTTGATTTAAATCTACCAATTTAAATCAAATTGGTTGTATTCGTGTAAGGAGAATCACGGAGACCAATGAATCCGTTCCACTCACCTGGGCTATAGGGGACTCGAACAGTGGACCCCATGCATGTGAGACCGACACCATATCAACTGGGCTATGAGCAGTCCAGTCGTCTATAACTTTTATTTAATGATTCCGGCCTGGATGTTCAGCATCTGGTTAGCGAGTAGACCTGTCAAGCGAGTGAGATGGATGAGATATAGAGTGATACAGTGAGCGGGGCGGAGGGTGACGAGTGACGCATGGATTGCGTGATGGCCTGTTAGGCGGTCTCAGTAACCAGGTGACCGTTGAGGGAGGCGGTACACGGCCAGCCGGTGGTGTAAGGGTCAGACATACTTGTACACAGTGTCATGACCCTGTTCACAGGTACTTGTCATTACACTCATAAAAAGCATTCCAAAATAGCTATCATTAATAACAGTTCATTTAAGTGATCATGGCTGGGCATAACATTGAATTTTGTTCTCCGTCTTTTCCTCAGGTAAGGATGTGAGGCTGCAGCACCTGTCTCCCAGGATTACAGGTAAGGTGACCCCCCGTCCCCTGCTGTCCCCAGCTCTGAATTTAAAACAACAACAACGGTAAGGAATTAGAGGAAAATAAACCCCCCTCCCATTCCTCCACGTCGCCCCCCCCCCCTTCCCGGCAACACCCGAGCAATACACCACAAGCTCTACAAGCTGACAAGTGAAGTTTGGGTGAATTTTATGGAAGGGTAAAGGCCGCTCTGGAAGAACTCAATTGTTAAAATCGCAATAAAAGGGTTTTTATTGTGAAGTAAAGTTTTATGGTGCGAGAGACTGGAAGGTGGGGGGGGGGGATTAGGTGATTGTGGGGGACCAGAGGGGGGATTGAGGGTTTGTTGGGGGGATTGGGTGATTGTTGGGGGACCAAAGGGGGGATGGGATTGGGTGGTTGTTGGGGACCAGAGGGGGGATTGGGTGGTTGTTGGGGACCAGAGGAGGGAGGGGGATTGGGTGGTTGTTGGGGGGACCAGAGAGGGTATGGGGTGATCGAAGTGGGCGGCTGGCTGCCGTCTGGTGCAGGTACGACCACGCAGTGTGCTCGTTCCCTCAGTAATAGGGTGTTCACTACGACTGAACCAGGATGAGGTTCTGGGAGTTCGTCTCCCCAACGCCTAGGGCCTTCGTCTCCTCAGACTAGGCTTAACTTGTGAGAGCTTGGTCCAACAGGCTGTTGCTTGGGCCGCAGGCCACTCCAAGCAACTCTTGGGAGGACTCAACAATCCAGCATCTAACCAGACTCGTCAAGTCTGGCGTGGTCTTGAAGTGTGGTTTAGATTATATATCCCAGAAAGACCGGTATTAGCCTCCATCCAGTACAAATTTACATAAATCGGTATTACCCTTTAGTGGTGTGGGTGTTGGTAAGGGCTGGAGGCGTGTTGTTCCTCTGGCATTGCAACCTGTTCTCAAGTCAGGCTCGTAAGAGCAGCGGCCTTCTCGAGACGCATTTAGCAATTTTCATGTATTGTGTATTAAACCATACTTTTGTTCTCTTATATAAATTAATAATGTTATATATTAAAGTTCTATGCTTAGCCGTATGTTGGGTGTTTAGGCTCTGTTAGCGATTCTTTGTATTTCAAGTACGTGGGTGAAACATTTACAGTGTTGGGATTCGAGCAGAGGTCATCAGGGAAGCACTGGTCGAGCGTCGTCAGTCTAGTCGTGTGTAAGCCGTTTTTCATTCATGAAGAGGGAGTTTGGCGGCTGGATTAACGAGCAGTTGCCCTATGTTGATGAGGACTGGCAGAAATAAAAACCTGTAAGGTGCTAGGGAAGTGAAGTGTTTTGAGAAGTGCGCTTGAAACGTAGAAGGCGAGTGAAGACATTTTCCAGTAAAGCTTCGGATGAAATCAGTTGTGCGTCGTTTGGGATGGTGTGTTCTCTCTCTCTCAAGGGAACATGTGGGATCCAGGACAGTGGTCATTACTGTGTGTGTTCAAAGTTGAAGTAAAATGAAGAAGATCTTTGTGTGATGTGTTTGTGGTCGAGGGCAGTGGATCTGGGTTGACGTGAGAAGCGGTGTTGTAGGGGGCAGGTTGTGGTGACAAGTTCCAGGTACTGAGGTATGGTGGAAACGAGGAAGTTAAACAAACACAGGGTACAGGACACAGACCTACTCATAGAAGGAAAGCAACGTGTAAAAGATCTGGGAATTATGATGTCTGTCGACCTGACATTTAGTGAACATAACCGAGCAAATATAGCGGCGGCGGCCAGGACAATGATTGGATGGATTATGAGAACGTTCACATCCAGAGATCCCACAGTAATGTTAATACTATTTAAATCACTGGTGCTGTCCCGTCTTGAGTATTGCTCGGTACTCATTTCCCCTTTCAGAGCGGGAGAGATCTCTGAATTAGAAGGAATAAAGAGAACATATACGGCACGCATAGACGCGATAAAATGTCTCACCAAGGCGTTCTTAGTGAGTCTTACCCAGGTGTCCGGCGCTTGTTCTGATTCTACCCACCTCCCTCCCCTAGTGATAGTCCAGGACGAGCGTCCCCTCTACCACGTGGCCCCCCCACCACTGCCAGGGGTAATTCTTCACCCCCCCCCTCCCTGTCCCCTAAAATGTACACAAACGATTATAGACCTGCAGTGTCTAGTTGCTTGCTATTCCTCGTCCAGGACTCTGACGGTTTATTGCATCAGGGCGTTGGCCGTCCATCAGTTCTGGTCGAGTGTGGAAAATGCCCACTTCATTTTTATGAAGAGTTAGCCGACTTGTGTTGATTGTAGAGGGCGGCCCCTGTGGGCGGGGTCCTGTGGGCGGGGCATTAGGGCAAGGCTGAACTAGCTGGTGATAATAAAAGGGTCTTAAATTACTGATCTTGACACATTAAACAAGTGTTACATTTTCCTTGTTCAGTCGCACAGATAGATATTGTACACATTTGTTGAACCACTTACAATGTTTATGTATATGTCCCACCAGTGTTGAAGACTGTAGTGATCCCACCTGCTGCCACCAGTGTTGGTGATGACTGTAGTGATCCCACCTGCTGCCACCAGTGTTGATGACTGTAGTGACCCCACCCGCTGCCACCAGTGTTGATGATGACTGTAGTGATCCCACCTGCTGCCACCAGTGTTGGTGATGACTGTAGTGATCCCACCTGGTGCCACCAGTGTTGATGACTGTAGTGATCCCACCTGCTGCCACCAGTGTTGGTGATGACTGTAGTGATCCCACCTGCTGCCACCAGTGTTGGTGATGACTGTAGTGATCCCACCTGCTGCCACCAGTGTTGATGACGGTAGTGATCCCACCTGCTGCCACCAGTGTTGATGACTGTAGTGATCACACCTGCTGCCACCAGTGTTGGTGATGACTGTAGTGATCCCACCTGCTGCCACCAGTGTTGATGACTGTAGTGATCACACCTGCTGCCACCAGTGTTGGTGATGACTGTAGTGATCCCACCTGCTGCCACCAGTGTTGATGACTGTAGTGATCACACCTGCTGCCACCAGTGTTGGTGATGACTGTAGTGATCCCACCTGCTGCCACCAGTGTTGGTGATGACTGTAGTGGTCTCCCTCACCAAACATAACTCTGTTCATCGTGTTCTGTTTTGGTTGGTATTTAAATAAAATATCAGTGAGTGGAGGGGGCGGCAGCAGCGAGGGAGGGAGGGGGGGGGGGGGGGTAGTAACACCAGGACCAGGTTGTTACTGTGGATGACTGGGTAGTGAAAGAGGCGCTAGGAAGTCCTCCTTACACCACTCCTCTCACCCTCTCCGATTGTCTTACCCCTTGAGACAAGTATAGTACCAGAACCTCCATATATACGCCCAGTCTTGTTAATAATTGAGTATTTCTAGTATTTAAAGGCTGCTATTATGTTGGTAAAAATATGGTATATAAACGCAGCATTTCAATAAAGCTCTTCGCTAATCCATAATGACGTTAGGTTTATAAAAATTTGGCAACAGAGGGAAAATTTGTATTTTCAAGATAAAACGTGAAAAGTTTTTAAAACAGCTTAAACGCTATACTAAGTGTGATGAGGGGATTTCCATATGTAGTCTGCCACTGTAGTGTGTGTTGTGTGTGTGTAAATTGTGCAATTGCAAGATGGACACGTGTATCACGATGATATCTCCATAGCAAATATCCTGGTATGGGTGTTGATAGTGAGTGGTGTACCATCGCTGGTTACTAAACACTGCACTAACACCACACCCGAGGTGGTGGAGGTAACTGAGAGCCGTGAGGGAATAGTGAGGAGAGACGGAGTGGAAGTTGAAGGGGGTTGACCTGATCTATCACCTCCCACTGGCTGCCAGCTTCCCAGTTCAGGGTGACTGTTGCACTGCCAGATCAGTCATGGAAATGCAAGCTGCAAGCAACATGACCTCACCCTGTCAGCACTCGTGCATTAACCGTCTATGGCAACCTGTCCTTCGCTAACCGCTAAGATTCAACTGCTGATGTTGCAGACTGATGCAAGCGCCTGCCTCACTGACATCATTGCACGTGGCAGCCACTGTCCTGTGTGTGTGTGTGTGTGTGTGTGTGTGTGTGTGTGTGTGTGTGTGTGTGTGTGTGTGTGTGTGTGTGTGTGTGTGTGAGTGAGAGACTGAGAGACTGAGAGACTGAGAGACTGAGAGACTGAGACTGCCTCTGTAATTTTAACTATCATTTGCGGCATTGAGTTTTTAACTGAACATGGGATTCCTCAGCAATGACCGGTGATCCTGCTCTAACGCAGGATCTTAGGAAAGCTGCTCTTAGGAAAGGAAAGCTTCCTGCTCTTAGGAAAGCAACATGTAAAGGATTTGGGAATAATAATGTTTGACGACCTAAATTTTAGGGAGCGTAACCAAGCAAATATTGCGTCAGCCAGAAAAATGATAGGATGGATTACGAGAACTTTCAAATCCAAGGATCCCATCACAATGGTTGTCCTCTTCAAGTCACTTGTGTTGTCCCATCTTGAGTACTGCTCAGTACTCACTTCCCTCTTCAGGACAGGAGAGATTGCTGAAATAGAGGGAATACAGATAACATGTACGGGATACATAAATGAGATAAAGCATCTAAATTATTGGGATCATCTCAAAGCTCTCCGAATGTACTCACTAGAAAGACGACGGGAGAGATATCAAATAATATACACCTGGAAGATACTGGAGGGCCAGGTCGCAAATCTGCACAGTAAAATAACAACGTACTGGAGTGAACGATATGGAAGAAAATGCAGAATAGAACCAATGAAGAGCAGAGGTGCCGTAGGCACAATCAGAGAACACTGTATAAACATCAGAGGTCCGCGGTTGTTCAACATCCTCCCAGCAAGCATAAGAAATATTGCCGGAACAACCGTGGACATCTTCAAGAGGAAAACTAGATTGTTTCCTCCAAGGAGTGCCGAACCAACCGGGCTGTGATCGGTATGTGGGCCTGCGGGCCGCTCCAAGCAACAGCCTAGTGGACCAAACTCTCACAAGTCAAGTCTGGCCTCGGGCCGGGCTTGGAGTAGAACTCCCAGAACCCCCATCAACCAGGTAACGGTATAACAAACTCGTTAGCGAGACTGGGAGTAGCGAGGCCTGATCCCCTTGTTCGCATGTTGCTTGATCACTTTCCTGGACATTGCCTATGGAAATTGTGGCATGAGTTAACTCATGGGCACGACACTGACGGCCACGCCGGACTAGAGCCTCATATAAGTGTACCTGTATGTTCTTGCTCCCTAATCTCGTCACTTTCCTCAAGGCTGTTGTTTTGTTTTGCTTATTCTATCTTTTAGTGAACGTTGATACCTGTTGTGTTGATCTTGAGCCACAGTATTGTGCCTACACCCGCCTGGTGGATGGGGCGGTTGTGGAGGGTAATGGGGGTCACATCCGAGGTCCGCTCGCTCCCTGGAGCTCCGTCTTGTAAAAGTAGGAGTCAGTGCAAGAGTGTGGCTGGCAAGTAGTCAGTGTCGTAGGGGTGTCAAACTAGCTGAACTGTGTTGTCAACACGATTAATGGTTTTTTCAATCGTCTTCGTAGCTGGCGAACATAACAGCTTTCTTACATGACTGACCTAGAGGTCAGGCTGAGACTGTTGACCCTCATAAATTTCCTGTTGACCCTCATACATTTCCTGTTGACCCTCATACATTTCCTGTTGACCCTCATAAATTAATGTATATTGAAAACATTAAATGATAGAACATCTTCAGCCTCACAAGTCATCAAACAACAGCCTCAAGGAAGTCCTCAGATCATCTTCGGTAATTATTTAATCATTAATTTAATACGGAAAGTAATTCATCTTCAGGCCTAAAGGCTTTTTTTTATTTCTCCAAAGAGCCTTGTGGTTTTGCCCATGGTCACTGGTGGTCCAGTAGTTAGTAATTACCTCGATCTCTCCCTAAATTATTAATCTTGGAATGTGTAAGTTTATGGGGTGGTGGTAACCAGTTTTCCAGCTTTGAGGTAAGGTATTCTTTCTAAGTAACTTTGAAGAGATATCTTTGAAGATATTCTTTGAAAGTATCATCAGTCCTGTTTGGCAAGTTCTTAGCTACTGCTCCCGCAGCTGCTAAGAAAACACCCCCTGCGTCACCAACCAACCACCCCTCCTAATTACCTCTAACTACAATAAATACTCACGTCATGCGGGGCGGGGCGGGGGGGGGGGGGGGGGGACATATTTGTAAGAGCAGGCTTGTGCAGGTTTGTTGATAGCTTGCACATAGAGACAGAGAAGCTTGTAAAAAGGGTGACCCAGCTTGCTGACTGGAGCAGTCTGTAAGGTTTGTACCTTAGCTACTTGTAGACGAAACACCCCACCCAGCGTCTGCCATGGGGCGAACGTCCATGACGAACTGTTTACTCCATAAACCTGGCCTTCTGGCCGCTGACTATTTACCAAACCAGGGGAATCTGGGGCCAGATTCACGAAACAGTTACGCAAGTACTTACGAATGTGTACATCTTTCATCAATCTTTGACGACTTCGGTTACATTTCTTAATCAATTTACAAGGATGAAAACTTCCCAATCAACTGTTGTTATTCTTAAGAACAGCCTCCTGGTGCCTCGGAGCTCATGAACCGTTTAATAATTTTAAACAAAGCCGGCAAAGATTGACAAAAGATGTACAGGTTCGTAAGTGAATGCGTAACTGCTTCGTGAATATGGCCCCTGGAGAAGAGAATGGGAGGGCAGGAGAAGGGAGAGAGTGAGATAACTGCCCCTAACATAGTGGTACTTGTTTGGCATACACATGACTCCTGATGTTGACTACTCCCCGGCCACACACGTGAACTCTGACCCCTATTTATTTTTGCAATGTGTATTATCTGGAACATTCTCTTGTGGTGACTTTGATGGTCCTGCTTGGCATATTATTTGAGTGACATCATCAGCATATGTGATATATTTTTTTTAATTTTGCCCTGAGGAGCGAGTTTATTGGGCAGCGGCACTCATCCTGTGAGTGGACACACCGCCATAGTGACAGTATTGGGCAGCCGCACTCATCCTGTGAGTGGACACACCGCCATAGTGACAGTATTGGGCAGCGTCACTCATCCTGTGAGTGGACACACCGCCATAGTGACAGTATTGGGCAGCGCCACTCATCCTGTGAGTGGACACACCGCCATAGCAGCATGTACAACACTCCCCAAGAGGAAGAAACCCCGCTGGGTTGTTCATCCTGTCACTTGTACCCAGACACAGCTGGGACTTGCTGAACTGTCTCAAGTGAACGGCTCCTCAAACAAGATTAACATTCGTCAACTTTTAAAATGTTACGTTATCATGCGGGTGCAAAATGGGGGAATCTTTTAAGAACAGTATCAATATTTGACAAATAGTGTTTTCCTAACTCAAACAATGTGGGGTTTATTATTCTACACATTTCTAATGACTCTTAGTTGTCCACACTCGGGTAGTGGTCAAGGCGGTGTCCGTCACTCTCATCACAGATTCTGCAACTCCGCTGCTCAACTGTTGTTTCCATTCCGAATCGACATAGATATTTGTATCCAAGACGGATTCTCGCTATTACTGATTCTCTCCCTCGTCGTCCACCTCTTCGTCCATAATGATTGGGATTGCCAGCAGCAACCATATTGTACCATCGTACAGATTCACTGGTTTGTGCTTCTATCCTCCTTTCCTCAGTTACCTTGTCACGGTGATATTGCCTGATGATACCTCTAATTTGTAGAAGAGTCTTGGGTATGAAGTATTCAATATGGTCTCCTTCAGCAGCCAGCACATCTGCTCGTTCATTTACACATATTTCAACATGGGAGGGGATCCACAGGAACGACACCCAAGTCACCCAAGTAACTGCCAATACTGAGCCTCTCTGTTGTGTTGTCTGGAGCTGCAGATGTCTGGAGCTGCAGATGTCTGGAGCTGCAGATGTCTGGAGCTAAAACCCCAGCGAGGGGAGGGTACTATCAGGAGAAAGCGCCAAGCCATTACGACTGTGTAGTTTATTTATATATATACAAGAAGGTACATTGGGATTGTGAGGATACATAGCATAGTAATTACATTCTTGTAAAGCCACTAGTACGCGCAGCGTTTCGGGCAGGTCCTTAATCTAAGACAATTTTAAGTAGGTAAATACTAGCAAAATTTATAAAAATGATAAGTTACATAGCAAGAAAAAAAAAGATGAGAGAAATTTATAGGTATATTAAAGCACATAGGTAGCTCAGATTGGTTGCATTGGCAGCTTGAATCGTAGTTTAACAAATTATAGGCACAATAGAGCATATGGCTAGCTCATAAAAGAAGACAGCAATGATCACAATGGTAAAGTTGTTTGGATTAAGTACATGAAGATTGGGAGATTGGGTAACTCTAGATACAGAGCAAATTTAAAGCACAGTGTAGGAAACTATGAAGATGAAATTAGGGACTGGGAATTAGGGATTTAGGGATTTAAGATGGGACGGGGAGGGGGGTGTGGAAAAATTGGTGTTCAACCACTTGGACGGTCGGGGATTTGAACGCCGACCTGCACGAAACCGTTACTCGACCGTCCAACCCAAGTGGTTAGCATAAGAAATAGTTTTCTTCAAGAAGTGGCAGACCAGCCAGGCTGTAGTGGATATGTGGGCCTGCGGGCCGCTCCAAGCAACAACCTGTTGGACCAAGTTACCACCAGTCGAGCATGGCCTGCGGGCCGCTCCAAGCAACAACCTGTTGGACCAAGTTACCACCAGTCGAGCATGGCCTGCGGGCTTGGGGATTGGAAGAACTCCCGAAATCCTCTCCAGGTATGTTATAAGGTAAAGGAGGCTCCTAAGGCAGGCAAGAGGGAACAGCAAGAAGGAAGAAACAGTGGAGAGAGACGCCAGCCTCTGTGACCAACGTTTGTGAGAAAGTCAGGGCGACCATTGACGCTAGAGCCTCGTGGCAGTAGGGGAGGAACCTGGAGTGTGTGTCCTGGTGGTGGTGATGAGCGGGGCAGCGTGGTGGACTCTCAGGTCGGTACACACATCTTAGAAGTCCTTAAAAACTTGGACAAGAGGATTGAAGCTCTAGAAAAGTTAACAATGGCAAAGAGACGGAGTGAAGTGGGGGTTGGTTAAGTGGGGAGTGTAGTAGAGAGTGAAACGGAGTAGGAAGAAAGTAAAGAATAGGCTGGAGTATCATAGACGGACAATCAACTATCCACTAGTGATGGCACTGTTCAACCCAGTGTGGTGCAAAATGTTGACATAAAAGCTCTGTAAAATAGTTAAAAAAAAAATAGAAGTTGAAGACATAGTTAAGAGCATCATGACCCATGATTGTAGCGGGTGCTGAAGTGTTGAGCAAGAAGCAGTGTTAAAGTGTTGGGAGTCTGGGTACAAGACCATGTTGCTTCTCAGTCACTACTCTGACACCGGCCAAGTTAAGTGTGTGAAAGCTGGTTATAGAAGGAAATAGAGGGGATAATGGCCCCATCCACACTACGTTCCTCCCATGTTAATGGTGTCTTAGTAACGCAATACATTCTTGAAGGCATAAACTCGTACCATCACAACATAAGGGTGTCATATACCCGCACTTATTATACTTTAATATGCATTGTTAATGTCTTCCCACCTGTGAAGTGGCAGGATTAATCCCCCGCTTCTCATCAATATAATCGCCAAAGCTTCACTTATCTCTGAAATTCTACACTTTACGTTAAGCTGAGTGCGGTGACGTCTCGTATGACTCCAGCTCGTATGTCTGTCATTCAGTAAACTGTGTAAACCCATCACTGACTGGGAGGGCGCTAGTTTACAAGTAGAAATTTTCAGGGTAGACTCTGGGTAAATGATTGCCAACCTTTGTGAGATCTTTAAACTGTTAGTGTTGGAGTCGTGGCCTTGTCCCATGGAGGCAGTTAGGCAGGGCAGGTGGGTTGTTAGGCAGAGGGCAGGTGGCCCACCTGTATGAGAAGACAGGTAAGGGTCTCGTGATCATTCTCTCTGAAGGGAAGGTGTTAGAATGGTCCAGCCTTGCTTGTTTATGGTGCCCCTCTCATATTGCTCACGCGCGCGCGTGCGCTCTCGCTTGTTCGTCCGTCCGTTCATTTTACTGGGGAGGATGTGGGGGTGCGCCTTCCCTCCTCTCTCCTCCCTCTCTTCCCCTTTCTCCTGATCCCCCCCCACCCCCTCCCCTCCTGGCCCCCCCACCCCCTCCTCTCCTGGCCCCTCACCCCCTCCTCTCCTGGCCCCCCCCACCCCCTCCTCTCCTGGCCCCCCCCCACCCCCTCCTCTCCTGGCCCCTCACCCCCTCCTCTCCTGGCCCCCCCCCACCCCCTCCTCTCCTGGCCCCCCCACCCCCTCCCCTCCTGGCCCCCCCACCCCCTCCCCTCCTGGCCCCCCACCCCCTCCTCTCCTGGCCCCCCCCACCCCCTCCTCTCCTGGCCCCCCCCACCTCCTCCTCTCCTGGCCCCCCCCCACCTCCTCCTCTCCTGGCCCCCCGAACCTCTCTTCTCCTGGCCCCCCCACCCTCTCCTCTCCTGGCCCCCCCACCCCCTCCTCTCCTGGCCCCCCCCCACCCCCTCCTCTCCTGGCCCCCCCACCCCCTCCTCTCCTGGCCCCCCCCACCCCCTCCTCTCCTCGCCCCCCCCCACCCCCTCCTCTCCTGGCCCCCCCCACCCCCTTCTCTCCTGGCCCCCCCCACCCCCTTCTCTCCCCTTCTCTCCTGGCCCCCCACACCCCCTTCTCTCCTGGCCCCCCACCCCCTTCTCTCCTGGCCCCCCACCCCCTTCTCTCCTGGCCCCCCACCCCCTTCTCTCCTGGCCCCCCCACCCCCTCCTCTCCTGGCCCCCCCCACCCCCTCCTCTCCTGGCCCCCCCACCCCCTCCTCTCCTGGCCCCCCACCCCCTCCTCTCCTGGCCCCCCCACCCCCTCCTCTCCTGGCCCCCCCACCCCCTCCTCTCCTGGCCCCCCCACCCCCTCCTCTCCTGGCCCCCCACTCCCTCCTCTCCTGGCCCCCCACTCCCTCCTCTCCTGGCCCCCCCACCCCCTCCTCTCCTGGCCCCCCCCACCCCCTCCTCTCCTGGCCCCCCCCACCCCCTCCTCTCCTGGCCCCCCCACCCCCTCCTCTCCTGGCCCCCCCACCCCCTCCTCTCCTGGCTCCCCCCACCCCCTTCTCTCCTGGCTCCCCCCACCCCCTTCTCTCCTGGCTCCCCCCACCCCCTTCTCTCCTGGCTCCCCCCACCCCCTTCTCTCCTGGCCCCCCCCACCCCCTTCTTTCCTGGCCCCCCCACCCCCTCCTCTCCTGGCCCCCCCCACCCCCTCCTCTCCTCGCCCCCCCCCCACCCCCTCCTCTCCTCGCCCCCCCCACCCCCTTCTCTCCTGGCCCCCCCCACCCCCTTCTCTCCCCTTCTCTCCTGGCCCCCCACACCCCCTTCTCTCCTGGCCCCCCACCCCCTTCTCTCCTGGCCCCCCACCCCCTTCTCTCCTGGCCCCCCACCCCCTTCTCTCCTGGCCCCCCCACCCCCTCCTCTCCTGGCCCCCCCACCCCCTCCTCTCCTGGCCCCCCCACCCCCTCCTCTCCTGGCCCCCCACCCCCTCCTCTCCTGGCCCCCCCCACCCCCTCCTCTCCTGGCCCCCCCACCCCCTCCTCTCCTGGCCCCCCCACCCCCTCCTCTCCTGGCCCCCCACTCCCTCCTCTCCTGGCCCCCCACTCCCTCCTCTCCTGGCCCCCCCACCCCCTCCTCTCCTGGCCCCCCCCACCCCCTCCTCTCCTGGCCCCCCCCACCCCCTCCTCTCCTGGCCCCCCCACCCCCTCCTCTCCTGGCCCCCCCACCCCCTCCTCTCCTGGCTCCCCCCACCCCCTTCTCTCCTGGCTCCCCCCACCCCCTTCTCTCCTGGCTCCCCCCACCCCCTTCTCTCCTGGCTCCCCCCACCCCCTTCTCTCCTGGCTCCCCCCACCCCCTTCTCTCCTGGCCCCCCCCACCCCCTTCTCTCCTGGCCCCCCCCCACCCCCTTCTCTCCTGGCCCCCCCCCACCCCCTTCTCTCCTGGCCCCCCCCCCACCCCCTTCTCTCCTGGCCCCCCCCCACCCCCTTCTCTCCTGGCCCCCCCCACCCCCTTCTCTCCTGGCCCCCCCCACCCCCTTCTCTCCTGGCCCCCCCCACCCCCTTCTCTCCTGGCCCCCCCCACCCCCTTCTCTCCTGGCCCCCCCCCCCCACCCCCTTCTCTCCTGGCCCCCCCCCCCACCCCCTTCTCTCCTGGCCCCCCCCCACCCCCTTCTCTCCTGGCCCCCCCCCCACCCCCTTCTCTCCTGGCCCCCCCCACCCCCTTCTCTCCTGGCCCCCCCCCCACCCCCTTCTCTCCTGGCCCCCCCCCACCCCCTTCTCTCCTGGCCCCCCCCACCCCCTTCTCTCCTGGCCCCCCCCACCCCCTCCTCTCCTGGCCCCCCCCCCCACCCCCTCCTCTCCTGGCCGTGTTACTGCTAGTTTGTCTCTAATTGCTAAACTTTCTCAATTACCATCTGATTCAGGCCGTCTTATGTCTTAATCAATGATCTGTGTGAGGGGAGGAGTCCTTAAGCCCTTGTTGTTGTTGTTGCTGCTGGAGGTGTTGCAGCCGCTACTGAGGCTGCAACACCTGCTCCCTCCACCATCGCTAGGCTCCCTCCATCTCCCCTAGAATTCCTAGGCTCTCTCAGCCTTCCTAGGGCTACTCAGCCCCCCCCCCCCCCCCCCAAGCCCCCCCTGAGCCCGTCACTCCGCCAGACCTCCATCAAAAGTAGCTCACAACTGTACACTTTTTCACTCACAATGGGGAGTCGGATTCCAATTCTCCGTCGGATTGCCCATTTTTCTTTTCAACTTCTTTATAGTTAATAAGGAAAGGAGTCGAGTAATCCTCTTAAGAGGCAATAAGTCTGCAGCTGTTGTGACTACGGCAGGGACCGGCCCGCTGTGAATTGCCTTGTGAGGGCCAGGGACTGACTGCAGGGAGTTGAGGCTGTAAGATCAAGAAGCTACACTTGTGATAACTTGGTTCAACCCTTGCTTGGTGCTGCTTGGAGCGGCCCGCAGGCCCATCATCTCTCCAGGCCCAGGAGGACTAAAGCCTGGTTGGTACGGCACTTCTTGCAAGAACTTATCCAAGTGCCTCTTAAATTCATCCACCTTAATTCCGGCAATATTTGTAATGCTTGCTGGGAGGGTGTTGAACAGCTGTGGACCTCTGATGTTGAGTCAGTGCTCTCTGATTGTGCCTATGGCACCTCTACTCTTCACTGGTTCTATTCTGCACTTCCTTCTTAAAGTATCTTCCATGTATTTTACATCTTTTTCGTCTCCTTTCCAGATAGTACATTTTGAGAGCTTTGAGACGGTCCCAATAATTTAGATGTTTTATCGTGTCTATGCGTGCCGTATATGTTCTCTGTATTCCCTCTAATTCAGAGATCTCTTCCGCTCTGAAAGGGGAAGTGAGTACCGAGCAATACTCAAGACGGGACAGCACCAGTGATTTAAATAGTCAAATTAAATCCATGGCATTATTGCACACAATGTGTGACAAAATTGCTGGCAAAGTAGGGAGATGGATCCTCAACTTCCTAACCAACAGAACGCAGAGTGTAACAGTCAACACAGTCAAATCCGGGTCATCTACTGTGAAAAGCTATGTCCCCTCCCACCCTCAAGGTACCGTGCTTGCTCCGGTACTTTTTCTCACCGTAATATCAGACACAGACAAGGATACAAACTACAGCACTGTATCATCATGTGCAGACAACACCAGGATCTTCATGCCAGTAGACAATATAGAGGACACGGCAAACCTCCAATCTGATGTTACTCGGGTCTTTCAATGGGCCACAGATAAGAATATGATGTTTATTGAAAATAAGTTCCAGCTCCTGTGCTATGGAAAAAAAGAATTTAAAAACGGAAACCATACTCAAAATGAATCAAATCACACTATAGAACGAAAAAGCAATGTACAGGATCTAGGAGTAACCATGGCAGAAGACCTTACCTTTACAGAACACCATAAAGTAACCGTCACGATTGTAAGAAAAATGACAGGTTGGATAGCAAGGACCTTCCAAACAAGGGATGACATACCAATGATGATACTTTTCAAGACACTAGTGCTTTCTAGGGTGGAATATTGTTGTGCACTAACAGCCCCATTCAGAGCCGGAGAAGTTGCTGGCCTGGAGAGTGTGCAGAGATCCTTTACCGATAGAATCCACTCTATAAAACAGGTAAATTATTGAGACAGCTAAGAGTTTTATGAATTCTCTAAAGCGTATGCGAGAGCGATACATAATTATTTACACATGGAAAATAGTCTTATTTCCAACAGTGGGAAAGAATGCGTAAACGAAGAAATTAGGACAAAAACGGAAATGACTTCAATAAAGAGGCGGCCAAGACAAGCACAGATATAAATAACCGGACAAAAATAAAAACCGAATATTTGCAAATCCTATGCACAAGGAATATGCAAGTAACGTTTTGGAACAAAGTGTAGATACTTGATAGTTGGGGGGGGGGGGTAGAAATAGCCTAAGCTACTCTATCCCTTTGAGATGTAGTTCCTTCTTATCTCAATACACATACTTGAACTTGAACTAGATAGTTTCCTCCAAGGAGTGCCGGATCAGCCGGGCTGTGGTGGGTATGTGGGCCTGCGGGCCGCTCCAAGCAACAGCCTGGTGGACCAAACTCTCACAAGTCAAGCCTGGCCTCGGGCCGGGCTTGGAGTAGAACAACTCCCAGAACCCCATCAAGCTGTTACCACAGGGTAAAGGTAGCAAACGTTGTGGTGCAGGGTGGTACAGGATGGTACAGGGTGATATAGGATGGTACAAGGTGATACAGGATGGTACAGGGTGGTACAGGGTTATATAGGATGGTACAGGGTAGTACAGGGTGGTACAGGGTGAAACCGGGTGGTACAGGGTGATATAGGGTGATACTGGATGGTACAGGGTGGTACAAGGTTATACAGGATGGTACAGGGTGGTCTAAACATCTAAACTATTGGGACCGACTAAAGAGCCTAAATCTGTATTCTCTTGAGCGCAGGCGGGAGAGATACATAATAATTTACACGTGGAAAATAGTAGAGGGGCTGGTCCCAAACCTGTACACAGAAATAACACCACATGAGACCAGGAGGCATGGCAGGATGTGCAGAATACCCCCGTTGAAGAGCAGAGGTGCAACAGGTACTCTGAGAGAGAACTATCATCATCAGAATGTAGGTCTTTCATTTTGTTTTCGCATATTTAAAAAAATAGATTTGTCTCTATCTCTTGTATAACTTTTTGTTCTAGGTACACTTGCTCAGACTTGTGTTCACTGTCTGCTCTATTTCTCCGATCTCCGTATCAAATTTTTTCTTTGGTGTAAAAGTAGTGTCTGCTTAAGCATTTGTGATATGTTTTTCTTTCTGTATGTAGAGTCCTCTGCATCATCCTCTTTCCGATGGTTGTGTGTGTGTGTGTGTGTGGGGGGGGGGGGGGGGGGGATGAAGCTCAACCCCAGTAAACACAACTAGGTGAGTACACACACACACACACTGCCCTCTTGAAGGTGGCTGGTCGGGGTCTGAAGAAATAGAAGAGAAAAAGAGTGAAGACTGCCAGGAAGAGGAGAGAGAGGCGAGGCGGACGACGCTGTAAATAAGCGTAAATACGCCACTCTCGTATATGTAAACAGAGGAAGGGGCAGCAGTATATTTTCTTAATATCCGATCCTTGTCGGTAATAAATCCCCCAGCCCTGCCTCCCTATCTCCCCTCCCTGGTGGCAGGGGGACCCTCCTCCCTCCCTGGTGGCAGGGGGGGGGGACCCTCTCCCCTCCCTGGTGGCAGGGGGACCCTCCCCCCTCCCTGGTGGCAGGGGGGACCCTCTCCCCTCCCTGGTGGCAGGGGGGACCCTCTCCCCTCCCTGGTGGCAGGGGGGACCCTCTCCCCTCCCTGGTGGCAGGGGGACCCTCCCCCCTCCCTGGTGGCAGGGGGTGGAACCCCTCTCTCCTCCCTGGTGGCAGGGGGTGGAACCCCTCTCTCCTCCCTGGTGGCAGGGGGTGGAACCCCTCTCTCCTCCCTGGTGGCAGGGGGTGGAACCCCTCTCTCCTCCCTGGTGGCAGGGGGTGGAACCCCTCTCTCCTCCCTGGTGGCAGGGGGTGGAACCCCTCTCTCCTCCCTGGTGGCAGGGGGTGGAACACCCCTCTCTCCTCCCTGGTGGCAGGGGGTGGAACCCCTCTCTCCTCCCTGGTGGCAGGGGGTGGAACACCCCTCTCTCCTCCCTGGTGGCAGGGGGTGGAACCCCTCTCTCCTCCCTGGTGGCAGGGGGTGGAACCCCTCTCTCCTCCCTGGTGGCAGGGGGTGGAACCCCTCTCTCCTCCCTGGTGGCAGGGGGTGGAACCCCTCTCTCCTCCCTGGTGGCAGGGGGTGGAACCCCTCTCTCCTCCCTGGTGGCAGGGGGTGGAACCCCTCTCTCCTCCCTGGTGGCAGGGGGTGGAACCCCTCTCTCCTCCCTGGTGGCAGGGGGTGGAACCCCTCTCTCCTCCCTGGTGGCAGGGGGTGGAACCCCTCTCTCCTCCCTGGTGGCAGGGGGTGGAACCCCTCTCTCCTCCCTGGTGGCAGGGGGTGGAACCCCTCTCTCCTCCCTGGTGGCAGGGGGTGGAACCCCTCTCTCCTCCCTGGTGGCAGGGGGTGGAACCCCTCTCTCCTCCCTGGTGGCAGGGGGTGGAACCCCTCTCTCCTCCCTGGTGGCAGGGGGTGGAACCCCTCTCTCCTCCCTGGTGGCAGGGGGTGGAACCCCTCTCTCCTCCCTGGTGGCAGGGGGTGGAACCCCTCTCTCCTCCCTGGTGGCAGGGGGTGGAACCCCTCTCTCCTCCCTGGTGGCAGGGGGTGGAACCCCTCTCTCCTCCCTGGTGGCAGGGGGTGGAACCCCTCTCTCCTCCCTGGTGGCAGGGGGTGGAACCCCTCTCTCCTCCCTGGTGGCAGGGGGTGGAACCCCTCTCTCCTCCCTGGTGGCAGGGGGTGGAACCCCTCTCTCCTCCCTGGTGGCAGGGGGTGGAACCCCTCTCTCCTCCCTGGTGGCAGGGGGTGGAACCCCTCTCTCCTCCCTGGTGGCAGGGGGTGGAACCCCTCTCTCCTCCCTGGTGGCAGGGGGTGGAACCCCTCTCTCCTCCCTGGTGGCAGGGGGTGGAACCCCTCTCTCCTCCCTGGTGGCAGGGGGTGGAACCCCTCTCTCCTCCCTGGTGGCAGGGGGTGGAACCCCTCTCTCCTCCCTGGTGGCAGGGGGTGGAACCCCTCTCTCCTCCCTGGTGGCAGGGGGTGGAACCCCTCTCTCCTCCCTGGTGGCAGGGGGTGGAACCCCTCTCTCCTCCCTGGTGGCAGGGGGTGGAACCCCTCTCTCCTCCCTGGTGGCAGGGGGTGGAACCCCCCTCTCCTCCCTGGTGGCAGGGGGTGGAACCCCCCTCTCCTCCCTGGTGGCAGGGGGTGGAACCCCCCTCTCCTCCCTGGTGGCAGGGGGTGGAACCCCCCTCTCCTCCCTGGTGGCAGGGGGTGGAACCCCCCTCTCCTCCCTGGTGGCAGGGGGTGGAACCCCTCTCTCCTCCCTGGTGGCAGGGGGTGGAACCCCTCTCTCCTCCCTGGTGGCAGGGGGTGGAACCCCTCTCTCCTCCCTGGTGGCAGGGGGTGGAACCCCTCTCTCCTCCCTGGTGGCAGGGGGTGGAACCCCTCTCTCCTCCCTGGTGGCAGGGGGTGGAACCCCTCTCTCCTCCCTGGTGGCAGGGGGTGGAACCCCTCTCTCCTCCCTGGTGGCAGGGGGTGGAACCCCTCTCTCCTCCCTGGTGGCAGGGGGTGGAACCCCTCTCTCCTCCCTGGTGGCAGGGGGTGGAACCCCTCTCTCCTCCCTGGTGGCAGGGGGTGGAACCCCTCTCTCCTCCCTGGTGGCAGGGGGTGGAACCCCTCTCTCCTCCCTGGTGGCAGGGGGTGGAACCCCTCTCTCCTCCCTGGTGGCAGGGGGTGGAACCCCTCTCTCCTCCCTGGTGGCAGGGGGTGGAACCCCTCTCTCCTCCCTGGTGGCAGGGGGTGGAACCCCTCTCTCCTCCCTGGTGGCAGGGGGTGGAACCCCTCTCTCCTCCCTGGTGGCAGGGGGTGGAACCCCTCTCTCCTCCCTGGTGGCAGGGGGTGGAACCCCTCTCTCCTCCCTGGTGGCAGGGGGTGGAACCCCTCTCTCCTCCCTGGTGGCAGGGGGTGGAACCCCTCTCTCCTCCCTGGTGGCAGGGGGTGGAACCCCTCTCTCCTCCCTGGTGGCAGGGGGTGGAACCCCTCTCTCCTCCCTGGTGGCAGGGGGTGGAACCCCTCTCTCCTCCCTGGTGGCAGGGGGTGGAACCCCTCTCTCCTCCCTGGTGGCAGGGGGTGGAACCCCTCTCTCCTCCCTGGTGGCAGGGGGTGGAACCCCTCTCTCCTCCCTGGTGGCAGGGGGTGGAACCCCTCTCTCCTCCCTGGTGGCAGGGGGTGGAACCCCTCTCTCCTCCCTGGTGGCAGGGGGTGGAACCCCTCTCTCCTCCCTGGTGGCAGGGGGTGGAACCCCTCTCTCCTCCCTGGTGGCAGGGGGTGGAACCCCTCTCTCCTCCCTGGTGGCAGGGGGTGGAACCCCTCTCTCCTCCCTGGTGGCAGGGGGTGGAACCCCTCTCTCCTCCCTGGTGGCAGGGGGTGGAACCCCTCTCTCCTCCCTGGTGGCAGGGGGTGGAACCCCTCTCTCCTCCCTGGTGGCAGGGGGTGGAACCCCTCTCTCCTCCCTGGTGGCAGGGGGTGGAACCCCTCTCTCCTCCCTGGTGGCAGGGGGTGGAACCCCTCTCTCCTCCCTGGTGGCAGGGGGTGGAACCCCTCTCTCCTCCCTGGTGGCAGGGGGTGGAACCCCTCTCTCCTCCCTGGTGGCAGGGGGTGGAACCCCTCTCTCCTCCCTGGTGGCAGGGGGTGGAACCCCTCTCTCCTCCCTGGTGGCAGGGGGTGGAACCCCTCTCTCCTCCCTGGTGGCAGGGGGTGGAACCCCCTCTCTCCTCCCTGGTGGCAGGGGGTGGAACCCCTCTCTCCTCCCTGGTGGCAGGGGGTGGAACCCCTCTCTCCTCCCTGGTGGCAGGGGGTGGAACCCCTCTCTCCTCCCTGGTGGCAGGGGGTGGAACCCCTCTCTCCTCCCTGGTGGCAGGGGGTGGAACCCCTCTCTCCTCCCTGGTGGCAGGGGGTGGAACCCCTCTCTCCTCCCTGGTGGCAGGGGGTGGAACCCCTCTCTCCTCCCTGGTGGCAGGGGGTGGAACCCCTCTCTCCTCCCTGGTGGCAGGGGGTGGAACCCCTCTCTCCTCCCTGGTGGCAGGGGGTGGAACCCCTCTCTCCTCCCTGGTGGCAGGGGGTGGAACCCCTCTCTCCTCCCTGGTGGCAGGGGGTGGAACCCCTCTCTCCTCCCTGGTGGCAGGGGGTGGAACCCCTCTCTCCTCCCTGGTGGCAGGGGGTGGAACCCCTCTCTCCTCCCTGGTGGCAGGGGGTGGAACCCCTCTCTCCTCCCTGGTGGCAGGGGGTGGAACCCCTCTCTCCTCCCTGGTGGCAGGGGGTGGAACCCCTCTCTCCTCCCTGGTGGCAGGGGGTGGAACCCCTCTCTCCTCCCTGGTGGCAGGGGTGGAACCCCTCTCTCCTCCCTGGTGGCAGGGGGTGGAACCCCTCTCTCCTCCCTGGTGGCAGGGGGTGGAACCCCTCTCTCCTCCCTGGTGGCAGGGGGTGGAACCCCTCTCTCCTCCCTGGTGGCAGGGGGTGGAACCCCTCTCTCCTCCCTGGTGGCAGGGGGTGGAACCCCTCTCTCCTCCCTGGTGGCAGGGGGTGGAACCCCTCTCTCCTCCCTGGTGGCAGGGGGTGGAACCCCTCTCTCCTCCCTGGTGGCAGGGGGTGGAACCCCTCTCTCCTCCCTGGTGGCAGGGGGTGGAACCCCTCTCTCCTCCCTGGTGGCAGGGGGTGGAACCCCTCTCTCCTCCCTGGTGGCAGGGGGTGGAACCCCTCTCTCCTCCCTGGTGGCAGGGGGTGGAACCCCTCTCTCCTCCCTGGTGGCAGGGGGTGGAACCCCTCTCTCCTCCCTGGTGGCAGGGGGTGGAACCCCTCTCTCCTCCCTGGTGGCAGGGGGTGGAACCCCTCTCTCCTCCCTGGTGGCAGGGGGTGGAACCCCTCTCTCCTCCCTGGTGGCAGGGGGTGGAACCCCTCTCTCCTCCCTGGTGGCAGGGGGTGGAACCCCTCTCTCCTCCCTGGTGGCAGGGGGTGGAACCCCTCTCTCCTCCCTGGTGGCAGGGGGTGGAACCCCTCTCTCCTCCCTGGTGGCAGGGGGTGGAACCCCTCTCTCCTCCCTGGTGGCAGGGGGTGGAACCCCTCTCTCCTCCCTGGTGGCAGGGGGTGGAACCCCTCTCTCCTCCCTGGTGGCAGGGGGTGGAACCCCTCTCTCCTCCCTGGTGGCAGGGGGTGGAACCCCTCTCTCCTCCCTGGTGGCAGGGGGTGGAACCCCTCTCTCCTCCCTGGTGGCAGGGGGTGGAACCCCTCTCTCCTCCCTGGTGGCAGGGGGTGGAACCCCTCTCTCCTCCCTGGTGGCAGGGGGTGGAACCCCTCTCTCCTCCCTGGTGGCAGGGGGTGGAACCCCTCTCTCCTCCCTGGTGGCAGGGGGTGGAACCCCTCTATCCTTCCCATCTAGCAAATGACGCGCCAATAATTTATATATATATATATATATATATATATATATATATATATATATATATATATATATATATATATATATATATAATATATTGTGACGATGATCTCTTTCAAGAGAGATTGAGCCTGCTCTTCTCTACATCAAGTTACGTATATTACACAACAATAAGATGCTACCTTCAAGATACGTCTACCAGTAGCACAAAACGTTTTGACCAGGAGGCAAAACGTACCCATGACTCACCCCCTACTCCACACTCCCTCCACGCCGGCTCGTCATCAACTAGCCAACTACCCTTCCCAGCCTGCCTGCTCCTGAGTGGTGACTCGCCCACTGCACACCTGCACTTCTGCACCTCAGCGCCCTCTACCTGAGTCGATGTCTGGGCTTGAACCAGCCATTGAAGTCAGAATATCCTTGTGCTCTCAAGCAGTGAACAACTAACTGATATACGCTGTGTATCAGGTGGATGTTTCTCAGCTAGCGCCATATTCTCAGCACCTGATTATTTTTCACTGTGTATTTATATTATTGTAGAGTAACTTCATCCCTATTATTCATTTGTTATATGTTTTTGACTTGTTTGTTTGCACGGTACATTGCCAAGGGATTGTCTTTGTTTATAATTTTTCTATATTAATTAAATTTTCATTGTTCATACTATGTGTTTTGCGTGTCTTCCCTTACTTTACCACAGATAAACAGGCAAATTTTTTTTGTAAGTGTGACTAGGCATTGACACCAGCCATTGGAGGACTGCCGAACATCTACACTCAAACACTTTCCCGTCACAATATATATATATATATATATATATATATATATATATATATATATATATATATATATATCTCAACTGGTGAACACAGCCAGAAAGTCAAAACGGTAACAACTTGCCAACTCAAACAGCATTTGTTCAGGAAAAGTTTTCACTTAACTTCCGTTACCACCTTACCTTGAAGTGTTTCCGGGGCTTAGCGTCCCCACGGCCCAGTCGTCGACCAGGCCTCCTGGTTGCTGGACTGATCAACCAGGCTGCTGCTGTCGCGGCAGCTCGCAGCCTGACGTATGAGTCACAGCCTGGTTAATCAGGTATCCTTTGAAGGTGCTTATCCAGTTCTCTCTTGAACACTGTGAGGGGTCGGCCAGTTATGTCCCTTATGTGTAGTGGAAGCGTGTTGAACAGTCTCGGGCCTCTGATGTTGATAGTTCTCTTGAACACTGAGGGGTCGGCCAGTTATGTCCCTTATGTGTAGTGGAAGCGTGTTGAACAGTCTCGGGCCTCTGATGTTGATAGTTCTCTCTTGAACACTGTGAGGGGTCGGCCAGTTATGTCCCTTATGTGTAGTGGAAGCGTGTTGAACAGTCTCGGGCCTCTGATGTTGATAGAGTTCTCTCTCAGAGTACCTGTTGCACCTCTGCTCTTCAACGGGGGTATTCTGCACATCCTGCCATGTCTTCTGGTCTCATGTGCTGTTATTTGTGTGTGCAGCTTTGGGACCAGCCCCTCAAATATTTTCCTATGTGCAGCTGTACTCCACTCTAGAGAGCACTAGCGTCTTGAAGAGTATTATCATCGGTACAGCATCTCCAGTGTGAAAAGTTCTTGTTATCCAATCTGTCATTTTTCTTGCAGTTGTGACGGCTACTTTATTGTGTTCTTTGAAGAAAAGGTCTTCCGACACGAGTACATCCAGATCCTTTACATTGCCTTTTCGTTCTATGTTATGATTTGACTGCGTTTTGTACGTGATTTCCGTTTTTAGATTTTCATTTTTTCCATAGCGCATGAGCTGCAGCTTATTTTCGTTAAACACCATATTATTTTCTGTAGCCCATAGAAAGACCTGATTTACATCTGATTGGAGGTTTGCCGTGTCCTCTATGTTGTATACTCTCATGAAAATCCTAGTGTCATCTGCAAAGGATGATATCCTTTGCAGATGACACATATCTAAATTATTGGGACTGATTAATTTATGTGGCTCCCACCCCATGTTGGCATTGGAAAACATGACTTTGTAAATCGATTGGCTAATGAGGCTTGCAGGATAGAAAACACAGAATATGACTTTGTAATAATATAATTATCACAAACATACAAATTAAAGAAATAACTTCAGATTTAGAAGATTCAGATTTACATAGCCTTCCCGGCTTGGTGCCTTCTTTGATAATTACTTAAGATTCAGAAGAACTAAGAAATGCCCAGAGACCTGAAAGCTGCAGTATTAAAAGTTATGACAAGTTTTGTAATAATAGGTATTTGTATGGTCAGCACAGTAACCGGACCAGGCAATGTGATGTAGTCATTGTGGTAGTTCGCCTTGGCTATAGACCAACCCGTTCTCGCACTTTTCTTATAGTCAATATTGACTTATTAAATACGTGCATATGACATACTAATTTATTGTGAATATTTTAGTTTACCTTGAAAAGCTTCATAGAAAACACCGAGCTTACCTAACCTTCTTAGTATGTTAAGATAAGCATCTTATTACTTCGTAATTACAATTATTACTTAACCTATACCTATAATTGGTTAAGTAATAATTGTAATTACGAAGCAATAAGATGCTTATCTTAACATACTAAGAAGGTTAGGTAAGGTCGGTGTTTTCTATGAAGCGTTTCAAGGTAAACTAAAATATTCACAGTAAATTAGTATGTCACATATGCACTTATTTAATAAGTCAATATTGACTATAAGAAAGTGCGAGAACGGGTTGGTATAGACACATCTGGCAGGTTAGTGAGGCTGAGCCACTACCAGAATACTCAGATTGTAAACTCTGTGATAAACCTTTAATGCATTCACTAGAACACTATATTGATGAATGTGAAGCCGTAAAGGACTTCAGACCTCCTGGCCTCTTGTACCACCAACTGTGTAACTATTTTATTGACTCAGGTGTTCTGGACGACATCCTAACAATTTATCCAAAATTTGCTTGTCCATTTTAAAGATTGAAGAACAATTTTTATTTATATAAAAAGCTGCATCACTTATGAACCCATCCCTGCCCTTGTGTGGCAGTGCACAATAGAAAGTTGCATTTACATATCCATACATTAAAACATTGATTGTAACCATGATATATATGTGCTTCCTCCTACAGTTTAGACCTATTGTCTTATGTATGACCCTCTGTCCTGCGTGACAGTCAATACCAGCATTATCCTCACTGTATTAAGACTAAATTGAATTACTCAGATTAGGGTAAATTGTAATTAATTTTTATCAATAAAGAAGTTGATAATAAAATAAGACCGATTAAAAATTTGAAATCTGTATTCTCTTGAGCGCAGGCGGGAGAAATACATAATTAATTTTCACATGGAAAATAGTAGAGGGGCTGGTCCCAAACCTGCACACAGAAATAACACCACATGAGACCAGAAGGCATGGCAGGATGTGCAGAATACCCCCGTTGAAGAGCAGAGGTGCAACAGGTACTCTGAGAGAGAACTATCAACATCAGAGGCCCGAGACTGTTCAACACGCTTCCACTACACATAAGGGGCATAACTGGCCGACCCCTCACAGTGTTCAAGAGAGAACTATCAACATCAGAGGCCCGAGACTGTTCAACACGCTTCCACTACACATAAGGGACATAACTGGCCGACCCCTCGCAGTGTTCAAGAGAGAACTGGAAAAACGGCTCCAAAGAATACTTGATCAACCCTGCCCAGTATTCGCGGGAAAGAGGGAGTTATCAAAGGGAAAGCGCCAAGCCATTACGACAATATAGCACTTGGAGGGGCGACGACGTTTCGGTCCGTCCTGGACCATTCTCAAGTCGATTTCACGTCATTCACATAATCGACTTGAGAATGGTCCAGGACGGACCGAAACGTTGTCGTCTCTTCACTTTCTAGTGTGTGGTTTGGTCAACATATTTCAGCAACGTTATTGTGACTCCTCGTCTGCACTTGGAAGGGGTTAGGATAAGGATTTGGGATGGGACGAGGGGAAGGAATGGTGCCTGAAGCCAGACCGTCGCTCTACCGTCCACCTCAAGTACAAACGGACCGAGGCTCTGGTTTAAAATGGACGGAATTTTTGCGTCCTTGTTCAGGAAAGTGAATTTCAATCTTGTCTTTTTTGCATGTTGGTTACATGGACTCAATATCACACACAATAGTACTCGTGTATTGTCCTTATTTGTGACTGTGGGATTGGAATTCAGCTCTTGGACCCTGCCATTCCAGCCATCGGTAATAGAGTACTGTGACTGTATCTCCTTTTGAATTATGAATGTAGTTGGCTTCTGCAACCTGCTTGGTTACTTCATAACATTTCCCCACTATTCCTATGCTACACAAAATTCTATCTGTATGGCTCATTTGTTTCCGTAGCTTCCCTCCATGCCCTCCTGTTCTATAGGTATAATTAGTGTGAACATCGCCATTCCCCCCCTCTGTCAACCCCAAAAATATTGTATATGTCTCAGTCATGTCCTCTCTTTCCTGTTTTCTGGAAACAATATTTCGAGCGCTTTCTAACTTGTTTCTTATCCCAGCCCTCGTAATTTTGGGACGAGCCAAGGTGCTAACCTCTGAACCTTTCCTTTCCTGAGGCCTAGCACATGTTCGGTTGGATAATTGGTGTTCCAAGTTTAAAGTGCCATTTAGAGTATTCCAAGGGACCCAACAGGCCATTTTTGTACGTTCGACCAGTTGTTGCTACGTACTAACATTTTTGGAGGCTGGGTTATATTTTCTTTACCTTAGCATTAAACTGCAATAGGTTGGTTAGGCATAACTTGCCTTCGGTACACGTTGGTGCTTCTTTACATACATAATCTTCTCTAGATGTTTTACAAAACTTGTTCTTATTATTTTGAATACTTTGTATGGGAAGCTTGTCAGTAACACTAGTCTCTTGTTCAGTGTTTTCTACAGGTTCCTTTTCTTCTATGTTGACGTCACATTTGCCGTCTTTCAGCTACTTGGCAACTCTCCCTTTGCAAATGAGTCGTTAAACGCCAGAGGTATACTTAGGGTCTGTCCAGCTTCTCTTAACATACAAGGTGATACCTCTCCTGGTCCTATAGTATTTAATTTCATCTGATAACGTTATCGTCTCATTACTACTTCTGTTTCTTGGAATACTTGTGTGTCGTCTAGGAGGGCCTCCTAGACGACTCCTAGCACTTGCAGGTGTTGCAGGTCGGTCGTCAGCACTCCTGCACACCCTCCTTACCTTGCGATGATTCCTGGGCTTAGCGTCCCCGCGGCCCGGTCCTCGACCTGGCCTCCTGGTCATACACTCTCCCGCATCCCCTTGGTCTTTCTCTCTCTCTCTCTCTCTCTCTCTTCCTCCATATATGACTGTAGTTACTTGGGTGGTGGCTGTGTATGGAGCATCATTGTGGTGGTGTTTGGGAGACTGTTCTTGTGTTTATATTGTCGTTCCTAACTCCGAGGCCTCGGTGCCAGTTCTCTCCTCTCCATGTTTACACTCCTCCTCCTCCTCCTCCTCATTGCTTCTTGGCAATTGTCTATTGAACCATTGATTGTCATAGTACCTCGGTTAGTTATCCCTTATTGTTGATGGGTTTCTCTTGATCTGCCATTTTCTCTCCTGTTTTTCCTTCCATTGCACGTGTCCCAGATGACCTCACCCATCACACGACGAAGCTAAATCGTTTCTAGAACGTTCCAACACGTTTAACACCTAACAGTTGTAACAACGTTGTAATACGTCAAAAAAAAGTCATAGCAAGATGTGACCACTTCATTACAAGTTGTAACAAGGGAATCATGCAGACCGTCACGTTGTGTTTACAGGGGCTACTTTGTTACTCTGAAGCAATTCCATTCTTTGGCGTCACTGCTTACCCTTGCCTCGTGAGCTGTGTTCATAGGCTTTAGCTGGGTGGTGCGGTCAGGCCATGGTCGCTGGCTCCTAGTGGTGGTAGTCCTTGCGCCAAGTTCTGGCTCTCTTCCTCAATTTTCATGAAGATCTGGGTAAGTAGCCTTGGGTGTCTCTCATCCCGTTTTCTTAATCGTCTTGAACATGTGTTGAGAAGTGTCGTGACACTTGGGAATGTGTCGTGACACTTGGGAATGTGTCGTGACACTTGGGAATGTGTCGTGACAGAGTCTCAATAACTTGTTGATGTGTGTAAAATAATCCTTGGTGATGTGTGGGTGCCGGGAGCCAGGCTCGCCACCCCACCTCCCTCGGCTCCCGCTACTGGCTGCTAGTGTAGTCCCATATAGTGCCTGTTCCCCTCGGTCTGCTCCCCTTGGTAGCCGCGGGCGAGTGAGAGTATGGGGCGAGGGAAGCCAGAGAGGGGACCCAGACGCGGCTCTCGCCCTCTCCTGCTCACACTACTGCTACTCTGAAACATCGTTAATGATGCTGCTGCTGCTACTGCTGCTGCTGCTGCTGCTACTGGTGGTTATCCCTCCTTATCCTTTGCTGATGTTGGGCACAGTTCCCAGCTCTTTGTACCACTCTTCCACCTTGGCCAGCGCTCTCAGCTTATTTTTTTTTTTTTTTATTAAGTTATGAGGTACATCTGCATTAGTGCAGCTACCCTAGACTATATGAAGTGGAGTACAGTGTGTCAAAAAAGCTAACTTATGACCATTTTTTTTATTAAGTTATGAGGTACATCTGCATTAGTGCAGCTACCCTAGACTATATGAAGTGGAGTACAGTGTGTCAAAAAAGCTAACTAGGTGATGCTATAAAATCCCCATCACACAGGATGGTTAGTCATACAGAGACATGTGATAGGCGGTCTGCACTGGCAGACTCCGGATGCATTTTGAGGATATCAACAACACAAGATTGAATAAGGTAGCAGTGGTAATACAAGTCCCCATCTCGCAGGATGGTTAGTCATACAGGGCCATGTGTTTAATAGCCTGCACTGGCAAATTTTGGGTATACTGTGAGGATATCTTCAAGAATACGAGAGTGAATAAAGTAATTGCAAAGCTCCAGGTACCTCATGCCAACTGGTCTGAAAGGTCTAATAACTGGGCATTCAGTGATGTAGTGCGGGAGATCATGCCGTAGTTCCTGCTCACAGAGTTTGCAACTGGAGTGCTCAGGATTGGGAGACCCGTCACCTGCAGCCACCTGCCACAGGTAACGGTAACCCAACCTGATCCTTGCAACCACTGTGTCGCACAGTCTAGTGGACGTTTTGTGCTGTCCATAGATGTAGGTTTCAGATCTGAACAAATCATAGCTTTTTATACTAGTACTTTCAGGTCGTTGGGAGTCGGTAAGTTCTTTCCTATCAGATCTGAATGTTTGGACCAATACAGTTTTGACAGCAGAGATGGGGATACCTAGATCTAATTCAACTTCAAACTTGTTACACGCTAATTTGGCTGCAATGTCTGTCTCATTATGATGGGTTATATTTATGTGTGAAGGTATCCATACAAAGGAGATTCGAGACCCTTTACTCTGTGCATCAATTAGGTCATTTATAATTGGGAGTATTAGGTTCTTGCTGTCGATCTTCCAAGAGAAGTTTTCGATTGCTTGAAGAGCAGACTTTGAATCGCAGAATATTATTCCTCCTCCAATATTTTTTAATGTGCTGGTTGCTAAATGTAATGCTGCTAGTTCTGCTTGTGTGGAGGTCAGCCAGTTGTTTAACCTGACACTGACAGTCTTTGTGCAGATATTATTTCTATAAAACCTACATGCCGCTGCAGTCCGTCCAGTAGAAGACTGGACTGAGCCGTCGGTGTAGACACAGTGCTCGTGAGATCTTAGACTCTCGATGGAGGAGGCAATTGTTTCAAGAGTGACAGCTTTGAGTAGAGCAAGATTCTCATTATCTTTCTTGGTGACAGGTGTGTATGATACTTGAATGGTGGGGTACAGATAAAGAGGAATATCAGAGACTGGTAGATTGCACTTAAAAGGAATGTTAAGTTTAATGAGATTGTAAGCATTGTTTCTCAGCCAATTATCATAAAAGGAGTGAGTTGGTATGTCGGCACCAGTCAAAAGGGTGTTAACAGCACTAAATAATTTGTCTCTGAGCAATGCAGGAGATGTAGGATCTCTCATGACTTTAAGACAGAAGGTAGTGTTAACTTGCATTATTCTCTCTAGTATGGTTGGAAACTTCAGTTCTTCCCTCATGTTGATGATTCTTGTGCATCTTGGAGCACCAAGAATTATCCTCATGGCCTCGTTCTGTATTACTTCAAGTTTCTCAGCTTAGGGTAAGGCAGTGGTTCCCAAGTCTTGACGTTTTTTTCCCACTTTTCAACTACGTTCTCACCTGTGGCCCCGCCTCCCTACACCCGCGTTCTCGCCTGTGGCCCCGCCTCCCTACACCCGCGTTCTCGCCTGTGGACCCGCCTCCCTACACCCGCGTTCTCGCCTGTGGACCCGCCTCCCTACACCCGCGTTCTCGCCTGTGGACCCGCCTCCCTACACCCGCGTTCTCGCCTGTGGACCCGCCTCCCTACACCCGCGTTCTCGCCTGTGGACCCGCCTCCCTACACCCGCGTTCTCGCCTGTGGACCCGCCTCCCTACACCCGCGTTCTCGCCTGTGGACCCGCCTCCCTACACCCGCGTTCTCGCCTGTGGACCCGCCTCCCTACACCCGCGTTCTCGCCTGTGGACCCGCCTCCCTACACCCGCGTTCTCGCCTGTGGACCCGCCTCCCTACACCCGCGTTCTCGCCTGTGGACCCGCCTCCCTACACCCGCGTTCTCGCCTGTGGACCCGCCTCCCTACACCCGCGTTCTCGCCTGTGGACCCGCCTCCCTACACCCGCGTTCTCGCCTGTGGACCCGCCTCCCTACACCCGCGTTCTCGCCTGTGGACCCGCCTCCCTACACCCGCGTTCTCGCCTGTGGACCCGCCTCCCTACACCCGCGTTCTCGCCTGTGGACCCGCCTCCCTACACCCGCGTTCTCGCCTGTGGACCCGCCTCCCTACACCCGCGTTCTCGCCTGTGGACCCGCCTCCCTACACCCGCGTTCTCGCCTGTGGACCCGCCTCCCTACACCCGCGTTCTCGCCTGTGGACCCGCCTCCCTACACCCGCGTTCTCGCCTGTGGACCCGCCTCCCTACACCCGCGTTCTCGCCTGTGGACCCGCCTCCCTACACCCGCGTTCTCGCCTGTGGACCCGCCTCCCTACACCCGCGTTCTCGCCTGTGGACCCGCCTCCCTACACCCGCGTTCTCGCCTGTGGACCCGCCTCCCTACACCCGCGTTCTCGCCTGTGGACCCGCCTCCCTACACCCGCGTTCTCGCCTGTGGACCCGCCTCCCTACACCCGCGTTCTCGCCTGTGGACCCGCCTCCCTACACCCGCGTTCTCGCCTGTGGACCCGCCTCCCTACACCCGCGTTCTCGCCTGTGGACCCGCCTCCCTACACCCGCGTTCTCGCCTGTGGACCCGCCTCCCTACACCCGCGTTCTCACAGGTGAACAGGTGAGGCAGCCTCGCCCCAGGTGAGGCTGCCTGGTGGGCTTCACTCCTGGCATGGATACTCGTATTTCTTTGGCCTGTTGAATATTCTATAAGGACGGTGTTGGTCGTCACTGTAATGTTTGTATCGTGTCTTGGAGGGTCTGGTGTATCGCGTCTTGGAGGGTGTGGTGTATCGTGTCTTGGAGGGTCTGGTGTATCGCGTCTTGGAGAGTGTGGTGTATCGCGTCTTGGAGGGTCTGGTGTATCGCGTCTTGGAGGGTCTGGTGTATCGCGTCTTGGAGGGTCTGGTGTATCGCGTCTTGGAGGGTCTGGTGTATCGCGTCTTGGAGGGTCTGGTGTATCGCGTCTTGGAGGGTCTGGTGTATCGCGTCTTGGAGGGTCTGGTGTATCGCGTCTTGGAGGGTCTGGTGTATCGCGTCTTGGAGGGTCTGGTGTATCGCGTCTTGGAGGGTCTGGTGTATCGCGTCTTGGAGGGTCTGGTGTATCGCGTCTTGGAGGGTCTGGTGTATCGCGTCTTGGAGGGTCTGGTGTATCGCGTCTTGGAGGGTCTGGTGTATCGCGTCTTGGAGGGTCTGGTGTATCGCGTCTTGGAGGGTCTGGTGTATCGCGTCTTGGAGGGTCTGGTGTATCGCGTCTTGGAGGGTCTGGTGTATCGCGTCTTGGAGGGTCTGGTGTATCGCGTCTTGGAGGGTCTGGTGTATCGCGTCTTGGAGGGTCTGGTGTATCGCGTCTTGGAGGGTCTGGTGTATCGCGTCTTGGAGGGTCTGGTGTATCGCGTCTTGGAGGGTCTGGTGTATCGCGTCTTGGAGGGTCTGGTGTATCGCGTCTTGGAGGGTCTGGTGTATCGCGTCTTGGAGGGTCTGGTGTATCGCGTCTTGGAGGGTCTGGTGTATCGCGTCTTGGAGGGTCTGGTGTATCGCGTCTTGGTGTTTTTTTATATTTATCCTTGTAATATAATATCCTTTATGTTATAAGGATAATCCTTATAATATATCCTTTTTTAAGAGCTAAGGTGTCATCTTAATTTTGACCTGGCATCCTTGTGGGGGGGGGGAGGTGACCCCATGACCTCTCCTCTACACATATTGTGTCGTGCTCAGAGGAGAGCAAGACGGCCAACAAAGCGTTCAGCAATCAGTTGACCAAACCACATGCCAGACGATGAGCAGACGACGACGTTTCGGTCCGTCCTGGACCATTAGCAAGTCTATTGTGATGAGACGATTGATTGATTGATGAAGATTAAGGTGGCAAGGGCATGAATAGCCCGTAAGATGAGACGAGATGAGACTAGGCACGGGCATAAGTAAGGCAAGAGAGAGGTGAGGAGGAAACCTTGGAGGAAGATAAGAGCAAGGCGATAGGTACGGAAGAGATAGGTGTAATAAAGGGTGTAATAAAGGGTGAAATAAAGGGTGAAATAATGGGAGTAAGAAAGGGAATGTAATAAAAATAGAGAAAAGGAAGGGTAGGCTTATGTTAGGTCACGTTTGTTAGAAAGGTTAGAACATTTGAGTGTGTACTGTGAAAGGTAAGAGTCGACAGCAACAAAGCCAGGACTCTGGTCCATGTTGGGAAGGTTGTGTATGAGAGAGGATTCACCAAGACGGCGTCTGCGTACAGTAGATGTCAGGAAATATTATTTTAGAAAAAATTCTTCTAAAATAATCATAATATATTTGTGTGTGTGTATTCACCTAGTTATATTCACCTGTGTATTCAAGCCAGTATAAGGCTATGTTTAGTGTGATGATCTGAATGTACAATATGTACAATAAAACCTTATGCAGGAATTTTTTAACCCATTGAAGGTGAGATAATGGGGATATGGGATATTATGGGTCACACCGAAGGGAAGTGAACCATCATGGGGAAAAGTGCCAAGCCATTACGTCTATATAGCCCTGAGAAGGGATCAGGATAAGGATTCGGGATGGGACGAGGGAAAGGAATGGTGCCCAATCACTTGGATGGTCGGGGATTGAACTCCGACCAGCATGAAGCGAGACCGTTCCACCACCCACAGGACACCGAGGGGGGGGGGCACTATCTCTGCTCGGCACTCTACCATCGGCGTCCTTGATGATCATCTTGAAGAACTAACTGGTTTTGTACCTACGTAGCATACATTGACAGTGCCTTGAAACATGGTATAATTATACATTTCAAAACTCCACTCCTGGGGTTCTTCGTGAATATGATGTTCCTTCGTCACACTGGCAAGAAGGAAGCGGCGACCTGATGAAACACATCAACACTCTTGATGGTCTGTAACACACAAGTGTGCTTCGTCACACTCTTGCTAGCTTACTCTCCACACATTTGGTGTAACTCCAAGGTTGAAACTTTGAGTACTACGTGTCTGTGTGGAGTACTACGTGTCTGTGTGGAGTACTACGTGTCTGTGTGGAGTACTACGTGCTTGTGTGGAGTACAATGGGTGTCAGTATAGGGGGGGGGGCCTCGCTACACAGTCATCATACACAGGTCCCAGGATAGCGTCATCAGCTGTCAGTCACGCTAATTTCACGTGACTGAGATGGTTAATTACACACACTCGTAACCATGTTCCCCGTTTACATTTGTTATCTGCGGCGATATACTTAGGAACTCGGGTAAGGTCCAAGGAAATTCTCAGGTGTCTTGTACATGGGACCGTGTCCTCGCTGACTGCCGCCCGGGGCACCCGACCCCTGCCCAACACACTCATCAACACACTCGGCTCATTCTACACTGACGGGTGTCATGTGAGAGGTGGTTATCTTGATATTATCTTGATGATTTCGAGGCTTAGCGTCCCCGCGGCCCGGACCTCTACCAGGCCTTCCTTTGCCTGGTCGACGACCGGGCCGCGAGGACGCTAAGCCCCGGAAACACTCCTAAGGTAAACTTCCCAGGAACCAGCCCGTAGCAGCTGTCTAACTCCCAGGTACCTATTTACTGCTAGCTGAACAGGCGCCTCAGGGTGAAAGAAACTACTCTTTTCTTTCTCCATTCTCATTTCCGCCTCCAGCGGGGATCGAACTCGGAACCTCAGGACTACGAATCCCGAGCGCTGTCCACTCAGCTGTCAGGCCCTTAAAGGAAAGGAAGGTCTGTGACCAGAACATTAATGTTCTTGCGCAATGTCACTGTTTTGTTTGTGTATCAGAGTTACTGTCACACTTGAGATAACATGGTCAATGACTTAATTATTTTTGTTATCGCTACATTAGGCTTAATTAAGATAATTATCCCAATCGGGAACGAAAGTGTATTGACAGTTTTTAGTTGAGGTGACATGCGAATTTGACTTAATTCTCAAGTCTTGAGAATTAAGACTTGATAATTAATTCCTCTCAGCCTTGAGTATTGCTCTAGCCTGGAGTCGGGTATTTTATTACTTATAATACGTTATTGTCAAGTGACGGTACAAGACAATATAGGTCGTATGCCACGAGTAAAGAGCAGCGAACATTATCACCACCACACAGGTGGCGTTTGTTCCCATATTACCCCTTATTACCACACCTCCCTCCCAGGTAAGGGGAGTTCTAGCCTGGACTACCAAGTTTGTCTATAATAAGAGTCACAGTGAAAACTTTGAGCGTCCAGACGTCTCACCTGACCACCCCAGGATCGTGTACTATAACCCTGGCTGCAACACTGACCATCGATCACTCCCATGTAACTTGATGTCGAAGTTGAGGCAACCAAACCTGTGACTGGTTCACCATCAATGTTAATTACCTTGATATTGAGGATCACATTTGGGGTCATTTCCTCACCTGAATATATGCCACTTTAGTCTTTCGCCACCCACAGGGCGGGCATGGGGGTCCCCCACCACCCACAGGACGGGCATGGGGGTCCCCCGCCACCCACAGGGCGGGCATGGGGGTCCCCCACCACCCACAGGGCGGGCATGGGGGTCCCCCACCACCCACAGGACGGGCATGGGGGTCCCCCGCCACCCACAGGGCGGGCATGGGGGTCCCCCACCACCCACAGGACGGGCATGGGGGTCCCCCACCACCCACAGGACGGGCATGGGGGTCCCCCACCACCCACAGGGCGGGCATGGGGGTCCCCCGCCCCCCACAGGGCGGGCATGGGGGTCCCCCACCACCCACAGGGCGGGCATGGGGGTCCCCCGCCCCCCCACAGGGCGGGCATGGGGGTCCCCCACCACCCACAGGACGGGCATGGGGGTCCCCCACCACCCACAGGGCGGGCATGGGGGTCCCCCGCCCCCCACAGGGCGGGCATGGGGGTCCCCCACCACCCACAGGGCGGGCATGGGGGTCCCCCACCATCCACAGGGCGGGCATGGGGGTCCCCCGCCCCCCACAGGGCGGGCATGGGGGTCCCCCACCACCCACAGGACGGGCATGGGGGTCCCCCACCACCCACAGGGCGGGCATGGGGGTCCCCCGCCCCCCACAGGGCGGGCATGGGGGTCCCCCACCACCCACAGGGCGGGCATGGGGGTCCCCCACCACCCACAGGGCGGGCATGGGGGTCCCCCACCACCCACAGGGCGGGCATGGGGGTCCCCCACCACCCACAGGGCGGGCATGGGGGTCCCCCACCACCCACAGGGCGGGCATGGGGGTCCCCCACCACCCACAGGGCGGGCATGGGGGTCCCCCACCACCCACAGGGCGGGCATGGGGGTCCCCCACCACCCACAGGGCGGGCATGGGGGTCCCCCACCACCCACAGGGCGGGCATGGGGGTCCCCCACCACCCACAGGGCGGGCATGGGGGTCCCCCACCATCCACAGGGCGGGCATGGGGGTCCCCCGCCCCCCACAGGGCGGGCATGGGGGTCCCCCACCACCCACAGGACGGGCATGGGGGTCCCCCGCCCCCCACAGGGCGGGCATGGGGGTCCCCCACCACCCACAGGACGGGCATGGGGGTCCCCCACCACCCACAGGGCGGGCATGGGGGTCCCCCACCACCCACAGGGCGGGCATGGGGGTCCCCCACCACCCACAGGGCGGGCATGGGGGTCCCCCGCCCCCCACAGGGCGGGCATGGGGGTCCCCCACCACCCACAGGGCGGGCATGGGGGTCCCCCACCACCCACAGGGCGGGCATGGGGGTCCCCCGCCCCCCACAGGGCGGGCATGGGGGGGGTATAATAAACAAACACACATGTCACCGTGTGAGGCAGGGTGATATAGGTGTGATGACCAGACGGAGGCTGGCAGATAGTGGGGATATCTCCAGACAAAGGCAGCCGCCCCTGGTGGTGGCGCCACCCCGGGCTCCCCTCCCCCGGGCTCCCCCTCCCACTGTTATCAACACGTTCACTTAGTATAAAATAGTTCATTATAAATAATAACGTGCGAGCAAGCAGGCTGATCCGAGACCGGGCCTCGGGGACGCTGATCCTCGGAGCCATCTTAGGGTAGTCTCAAGACGGGTCAACATTGCACTCTGTTACACCGCTCTCTGAGGGCTTCACCACGCTAGTTCTCGACAATTACGGCTGGTAAAATGCTTAATGCAATCAACACTGAACACAGTACACCACTTGACTCATCCGTCAACATTTACTGTGTACGTTGCTTTAGGAATGTTGCTAGTGTGGTGTACCTCGGTGAGATCTGGCTCTTGGGCCCCAGACTTCTAGCTACTGGCACCTGGTGCTGACATAGCCATGTTCTAGTTCACTGTTGTACATGTTCTTCAAGCTGGGAATGGAGGTGGCAACCATTGTCAAGTCCCATTCTTGTCGTGTCATACCTCATATAGAGTAAGATTGTTCCTTGTCTGTTATCCTCGGTATTTTGAACGTTGTGATCATATCTCCTGTGGTCTCCCTCTCTCGTAGGGTTGTTAGGTCCAGCTCCCTCTATTTGTCATCATAACTTCCTCAAATTTAGGGTTTCCTTCTGGTGCTGCATGTTCATCAGCTGGTTTGACGTAGGTTGTGAATATGACCTTGAATAGCTCCCAGCGTAAGTTTTAAAAGTTTTACCAATTTATTTTTCCTATGTTATGTCTACTTCATATATTTCTATCTAACACACATACGCGCGCACACACAGTGGCCCTATTCATGAGAAAGGAATGTAGTTTCAAGGAGATGGTTATCCCAGGCTGTGAAGGGTTTAGAGATTACATAACAAGCACCATGACGAAGGGAGGACCAAGAGTAGTAGTAGCAGTGATATACAACCCTCCACCAAATGATAAAGACCCCAGGCAAGAGTGTGACAGAAACATGGCAGTTAACAATATAATTGAGAGGGCAGCCGCTGCTGCCTGTAGAATTCGATCCCATCTGCTCATCATGGGGGACTTCAATCACGGAAGGATAGACTGGGAGAACAGGGAACCGCATGGAGGAGTGGAAACATGGAGAGCTAAACTACTGGAGGTGGCAACAAAAAACTTTTTAAGCCAACATGTCAGGGAACCCACAAGAATGAGGGGAAACGATGAACCAGCGAGACTCGACCTAGTCTTCACTCTGACTCCGACATAAGAGAAATTGACTTCGAGGCCCCCAGTAGGAATGGGCGATCACAGTGTACTGATGTTTGAATATCTGGTCGAAGAAGGGTTAAAGTACTCGAGAAAGGGAACTGAAAGCAAAAGACTAGCATTCCAAAGGGGAAACTATGAGGAGATAAGTTATATTCCTAGCGGATATAACATGGGAAACAGAGCTCGGGGGAAAGACGGCCCAAGACATGATGGAATTCATCACGCAGAAGTGTAAGGAAGCAGCAGAAAAGTTTATTCCGGCACAAAAGGAAAAAATGCAATGCAGATGAGAAACTCATGGTTTAATCAGATGTAGGATAGCTAAGCAACAAAGTAAAAGAGCGTGGAGAAACTCTATAAATAACAGGACACTTGAGAACGGAGAAGGATACCAGAGAGCCAGGAATGATTACGTCAGGGTGAGAAGAGAGGCAGAAGGGCAATATGAAAACGACATAGCAAACAAGGCAAAGACTCGACCTAAACTGCTGCACAGTTACATCAGGAGAAAGACAACAGTGAAGGAACAGGTAATGAAACTGAGGATAGGGGCAGTCAGATTCACTACAGACAACAAAGAAGTATGCGAGGAACTCAATAAGAAATACCAGGAAGTCTTCACATTTGAGCAAGGAGACGTTCTAGAGATAAGAGAAGGAATAGTTAACCAGGCACCACTAGAGGAATTTGAGATTACCAGTAGGGATGTAAGGAAACTTTTGCTAGAGTTAGATATGACAAAGGCTATAGGCCCGGATGGAATATCACCATGGATACTAAAGGAAGGAGCAGAAGCACTGTGCCTGCCACTCTCCATGGTGTATGACAAATCACTGGTAACAGGTGAACTGCCAGAAATTTGGTAGACGGCAAACGTAGTCTCGATATACAAGAACAGGGATAGACTGGAGGCACTGAACTACAGGCCAGTGTCCCTAACCTGCATACCATGCAAGTTATTGAAGAAAATTGTGCGAAAAAAGCTAGTGGAACATCTGGAGTGAAGGAACTTTGTAACAGAACACCAACATGGTTCAGGGATGGCAAGTCATGCCTCACAGGATTAATTGAATTCTACGATCAGGCAACAAAAATCAGGCAGGAAAAAGAGGAGTGGGCAGACTGCATATTTTTGGATTGCCAGAAAGCCTTTGACACAGTACCACATCAGAGACTAGTGCGAAAGCTGGAGTGAAAGGGAAAGTACTCCATTTAATAAGGGAGTACCTAAGTAACAGAAGACAGCGAGTCACTGTGAGGGGTGAGGTCTCAGACTGGCGAGACGTCAACAGTGGAGTCCCGCAGGGTTCAGTTCTTAGACCCATACTGATATATGTAAATAATCTCCCAGAGGGTATAGAATCATTCTTCTCATTGCTTGCTGGTGATGCAAAAATTATGAGGAGGATTAAGACGGAGAAAGATAGCATGAGGCTACAAGCTGACATAGACAGACTAAATGAATGGTCCAACAAATGGCTACTAAAGTTCAACCCGAGTAAATGTAAGGTAATGAAACTAGGCGGTAGAAACAGGAGACCAGACACAGGATACATGATGGGAGATGAAGTACTTCATAAAACGGACAGAGAGAAAACTCTGGGAATTGATATCACACCAAACCTATCTCCTAAAGCCCACATCAAGAGAATAACATCTGCGGCGTATGGGAGGTTGCCTAACATCAGAACTGCCTTCAGGAACCTGTGTAAGGATTCATTCAGAACCTTGTATATCACATATGTAAGACCAATCCGGGGGTATGCGGCCCCAGCATGGAGCTCGTACCTTGTCAAGCACAAGGCGAAGCAGGAAAAAGTTCAGAGGTATGCCACTAGACTAGTCCCAGAACTAAGAGGCATGAGTTACGAGGAAAGGCTGCGGGAAATGCACCTCACGACACTGGGAGACAAGAGAAATGGGAGATATGATCACAACCTACAAAATTCTCAGGAATTGACAGGGTAGATTAAGACAAACTGTTTAGCACGGGAGGAATACGAACAAGGGGACATAGGTGGACACTGAGCACCTAAATCAGCCACAGAGACGTTAGAAAGAACTTTTTCAGTGTCAGAGTAGTTAACAGGTGGAATGCATTAGGCAGTGATGTGGTGGAGGCTGACTCCATACACAGTTTCAAATGTTGATATGATAGAGCCCAGTAGGCTCAGGAACCTGTACACCTGTTGATTGACAGTTGAGAGGCGGGACCAAAGCTCTTTCACACAAAATGGAATAGAAAGATTTATTAAAACGAAACAAAAATAAAAACACAATAAAAATATCACCAACATTCTTTAATACCGTATTGTGTTTAGAAAGTTTTACTTTAATAACCAGAGCAATTAATAGGACACGAGTCATGAAGTAGATATCAAGAAGTAATATTTTGGTCAGTAGAGTGTGGTGGGGGGGGGGGGCTGCCTTCCCTCCTCCCCCCCCCCCTGCCTTCCCCTCCTTCCTTCCCTCCCCCTCCCCACCCCCTCCCCACCCCTGCCTTCTCCCCTCTGATGAATACATCAGCCTCGTCATTACGCGGCGCCATAACCCTTAGGTCTGCGCCTCATGTGTCAGCAGCTCTTTAAGGGGCTCTGTGGTGACGTTTAAGGTTATCCTGAAGGAAAGGTAGAGTCATTACTGTTCATTATTTAGTGTGTAGTTCATCACACCACATGTGTAGGAACCTGGCGCGTCGTCTTCTGTGCCACTTGGTCGTGGAAGATGATAGTCTTGTCTTGATGGAAATGATAACACATATTTGCTCACTGTCAGGTGTGTCCCCTCTCCTGCACGTCACTGTCAGGTGTGTCCCCCTCTCCTGCACGTCACTGTCAGGTGTGTCCCCCTCTCCTGCACGTCACTGTCAGGCGTGTCCCCCTCCTGCACGTCACTGTCAGGTGTGTCCCCTCTCCTGCACGTCACTGTCAGGTGTGTCCCCCTCTCCTGCACGTCACTGTCAGGTGTGTCCCCTCTCCTGCACGTCACTGTCAGGTGTGTCCCCCTCTCCTGCACGTCACTGTCAGGTGTGTCCCCCTCTCCTGCACGTCACTGTCAGGTGTGTCCCCCTCTCCTGCACGTCACTGTCAGGTGTGTCCCCTCTCCTGCACGTCACTGTCAGGTGTGTCCCCCTCTCCTGCACGTCACTGTCAGGTGTGTCCCCCTCTCCTGCACGTCACTGTCAGGTGTGTCCCCCTCTCCTGCACGTCACTGTCAGGTGTGTCCCCCTCTCCTGCACGTCACTGTCAGGTGTGTCCCCTCTCCTGCACGACACTGCCAGGCACCCCCCCTCCCCCCCATCACTGCCAGGCACCCCCCCCCTCTCCACATCACTGCCAGGCACCCCCCTCCCCTCCACACCTCACCGTCTCGTCCAATAAATCTTTACCGACAATAAGGAACCCAATTTACAGTCCAATTACGTTGTGTTACCAAGGGTTGTGTTATGACCCTCCCGCTTGTGATGGCCAGTGTTGTAATCAATCATTTTTTGTGTTGCTTGGTCTCATTGGGCTCCGCCGAATGGCCAAAAGCTACTCAACCAGGGATTTCAAATTTAGTGGAGTTTCTCGGCCAATGGCGTAAGGCGAGTGGTGAGAGAAAATGGCTTGCCGTCGACCAATCGCGTAGTAGAGTTGTTTGTCAGCCAATAAGCTGTTATTCTGGGCCAAGCGGGATAGTATTCTCAGATTTGATTGGCAGAGACAGGTGCGTCAGGACGTGATTTATCGACCTGTGACGATTGATTGTACACGTCAGCCAGTGACGTGACTGACCGCACACGTCAGCCAGTGACGCGACTGACCTTAGACGTGAATCAGTCACGTCACTGGCTGACGTGTTGTGACCCACCCCCATTGTTCTTGGTGATTTTTTTTTTTTTGGTGGGGGGGGGGGGGGGGGGGTGTTCTAAAACAAGGGGGACCGGCCTGTGTAGGCTGGTGGTCTCTTGCCGTACTTGCAAGAACAATTTCAGCAATAATAGTTGTTTTTGCATAATTGTAACTGAATACAACCCAATATAACACGTAATAACAATTTAGCCTTTTCAATAATGCTGAATAAAATTGTTTTAATCTATTCCACTTTATAGGTGTAGGGGGGGGGGGAATCTACCGGCGATTGATTTGATTATTAATTGAAGAAATTGTATTGTATTTATTATTTATTGAGTTAACTGTATTTTAATAATTTACCACCAGTAAACTTCGCTTCACACATTTTGGGGGGGGGGGTTCATAATACACTTTATCACACCGTAATAAAACGGTTGATGTAATTGATGTACTAAATTGTAATTCAATAGTAGTACTGCTCCACATGTGCTAGTTATAATTTAAAACGGTCTGAGGTGATTTGGTAGTGTTGAACGGACCGCTCTTCAAGTCACTCGTGTTGAACCCATCCCTGCCCTTGTGTGGCAGTGCACAATAGAAAGTTGTTTTCACATATTTATACATTAAAACATTGATTGTAACTATGATATATATATATATATATATATATATATATATGTGCCAGTTTAGACCTATTGTCTTGTGTATGACCCTCTGTCCTGCGTGACAGTGAATACCAGCATTATCCTCACTTTAATAAGACTTAATTGAAATCCTCAGATTAGGCAAAATTGTAATTAATTTTGTCAATAAAGATGTTAATAATACTCGTGTTGTCCCGTCTCGAGTACTACTCAGTACTCACTTCCCCCTTCAGAGCAGGAGAGAGTGCTGAAATAGAGGGAATACAGAGAACATATACGGCACGCATAGACGAGATAAAGCACCTAAATTATTGGGATCGTCTCAAAGCTCTCCAAATGTACTAACTAGAAAGGAGACGAGAGAGATACCAAATAATATACACATGGAAGATACTGGAGGACCAGGTCTCAAATCTACACAGTAAAATAACAACATACTGGACTGAACGACATGGAAGAAAATGCAGAATAGAACCAGTGAAGAGCAGAGGTGCCATAGGCACAATCAGAGAACACTGTATAAACATCAGAGGTCCGCGGTTGTTCAACGTCCTCCCAGCGAGCATCAGAAATATTGCCGGAACAACCGTGGACATTTTCAAGAGAAAACTAGATTGTTTCCTCCAAGGAGTGCCGGACCAACTGGGCTGTGGTGGGTATGTGGGCCTGCGGGCTGAGGCCGGGCTTGGGGAGTAGAAGAACTCCCAGAACCCCATCAACCAGGTATCAACCACTCAACACCAGACCCCCTCGGACCCGTCTACTCCCGTACTGGACAGGTATTGATACCGTCCACGTGGTCCCGGGACAGGTATTAATACCCTCCACGTGGTCCTGAGATGTACCAGCTCAACTGATGGGTCAGGCGATCACAATTGACCAGCCAACAAGTTACACCGTGACGGGACCAGGGAGCCAGAGCTCGACCCCACAAGCACAACTAGGTGAGCACCATAAACACTGACAATAACGTGTAAACAACAGGTATTACACCTGACATACAGGTAATTAATAATGAATAAACTTTACCCTTGCGGGTGGGGTTACCTGGGCAGCGTAACGCTTTAGTCCTAGATACATATTAATGGCCCCAAAAATTATGTGCCATTAGGAAAAAACAAACAGAACTCTGCACTTTGCTTAGTTGTGTCAAGTCTTGACACAACACAGTGACTAATGTAAGTCACGGTGCGTTCTGGGACTTGTTGGAGTAATTGTATTGTGGGAGGCTCGATCTCTCACTGTTGAAGGTCCACCTCCAACAGTGATCTCTCCCTCCTCCAGCGGCGTCGTACTCAACTCGTTTTCATTGAGATTGGGAAGGAGGAATGGGGTTTGATATCAAATCTTTATATTGACTATATAATTAATTTATTATTCATTTTATTTTGTTTTTTAGTTCTAGAGACCTGATGATTGTAGTGTAACAGTAGTTAAATAGGTAATGTGACGAGATGACGACGACGCGGGGAAATTAACTCCCGTTTTCTGGAGTAAAGTCGTCATTTTCAGTCTTTTATGACTAACTTGTGTGTTTATTTGTAATAGCATTGCCACCAGCGGCAATTTATTTCTACTTGTTGCATTAATAATTTATGGGTGATGTGGGATTTTTTCCCACACTAGGAGAATAAACAAAAGTATTTCTCAATGATAAATAATATTGTGTTTCCTGTACCCAAAGTTTCAAAAGAGAAAGGTAGAGAAAGAAGTGGGTAGGGATGGAGGGAGGGAGGTGAGGGAAAGTGAGGCTAGCAGAGGCTTAAACTCCTTCATAACCAGAGGAAAAAGTGTGGCACTTAATGATTTTTGAGAGAGAGGAGCCCCTCTCACCGCCAGGTATTACTGGCCGGATATTACTTCGTCGAGGGCCTGGGCCCCTGAGCCTCGCCAGACAACGTCTTGGCTCCCCCCAACGCCCCCCCCCCCCTCCCAAGACGCCCGTGTCCTCCAGTTGATTGTGTCTTCATAGCCACACAGCCCCCAGCCGTCCTGGGGGGCTGTGTGCAGCTAGGGCAGGGGAAGACCTGGGTAACAAAATAGACACCTTGGTGGGTAACACGGAGGGTGTGTCACTAGGTGTTGTGAGGCTGGAGTTATCACTGTAGGGCCGGGCAGTAACAGGGCTCCCGGCTCCACGGCCACCGTTTGTTTACCTCGTATAAATGCGCAAATTCACACAGGTGGTACAATATCAAGTGTAATAACTTGCGCTAATTATCTTTCTAGGTATTTGATATTACGAATTATAGTTTCTTAATCTGGACGTCGTCGTTTGTCGTTAAGAGGGACAATAAGAGTCGTAGGTTGTTAGAGAACATATATAAAACACAAGTTGCAATTCGAGTATGATTGACTTTTCCAATTAGACGGCATATGTGGAGTGGGGATGGGGGGAAATGAGTGAGGTGGAGGGGGTGTGGGGGAGTGTGGTGGAGGGGGGGGGGGGTAACCGTCCCGGCAGCCGCCTCACTCAGTCATTGTGACCCATCAATACCTGCCTCGTAAATTATCCTGGTATGGTCTTTATGACTCGGCGGCTTACTGGATATAAAGTCTATATAACGCTCTAGCAGGCGGCCCCTAAGGGCGTCCGGGGCCAGGCGTCCGAACCAGATCTTCCAGGTGACAGGATATCACAGTCCGGAGTCTAGCGTCCGAACCAGATCTTCCAGGTGTAACCAAGAGTCCCCCCCCCCCCCCCCACGCCATCTTCTGACCCTTACGCAGGAGGCTAACCACAATACCAGGTCTGGGAGGTGAACAGAAGCATTAGGTGAAAAGGAGGATTCCCCCTAACTTATGTCTTGCGCGGGGATAATTGAACTGTGAAGTTTTTGTCACCATTTAGACCCCCCCACCCTTTGGAGACCCCCCCCCCCCACCCTTTGGAGACCCCCCACCCTTTGGAGACCCCCCCCACCCTTTGGAGACGCCCCCACCCTTTGGAGACCCCCCCTCACCCTTTGGAGACTCCCCTCACCCTTTGGAGACCCCCCCCACCCTTTGGAGACCCCCCCCACCCTTTGGAGACCCCCCCCACCCTTTGGAGACCCCCCCCCACCCTTTGGAGCCCCCCCCCACCCTTTGAAGCCCCCCCACCCTTTGGAGCCCCCCCCACCCTTTGGAGCCCCCCCCACCCTTTGGAGCCCCCCCCCACCCTTTGGAGCCCCCCACCCTTTGGAGCCCCCCCCACCCTTTGGAGACCCCCCCCACCCTTTGGAGACCCCCCCACCCTTTGGAGACCCCCCCCACCCTTTGGAGCCCCCCCCCACCCTTTGGAGCCCCCCCCCCCACCCTTTGGAGCCCCCCCCCTACCCTTTGGAGCCCCCCCACCCTTTGGAGCCCCCCCACCCTTTGGAGACCCCCCCCCCACCCTTTGGAGACTTGATGGCCCGGGCCCGCCTATGGAGGCGTGGGAACGTGCGGAACTTTGGTTATGATCGATTTCAGACTTAGTCTTATCTCCTATGTCTCCCCCCCCCCTCTCTCTCTCTCTCTCCCTTCACTTACTCTCCCTCTCTCTCCCCAAACTCACCCCCCCTCCCTCTTCCTTCACCCCCCCTCCCTCTACCTTCACCCCCCCCTCCCTTCTTACCTACCTTCACCCCCCCCTCCCTTCTTACCTACCTTCACCCCCCCTCCCTTCTTACCTACCTTCACCCCCCCCCTCCCTTCTTACCTACCTTCACCCCCCTCCCTTCTTACCTACCTTCACCCCCCCTCCCTTCTTACCTACCTTCACCCCCCCTCCCTTCTTACCTACCTTCACCCCCCCCCCCTCCTTACCTACCTTCCCCCACTTCTACGCGCGCCTACACTCTCCATTTCCTCAATCATCTCTTAGTTTTCTGATTTTTTCTAATTTTCCGCTTTATTCTTTGGTGTCTGGTTCCCTTCCTCTTGGTTCTTCTCCCTGGCTTACTCCCCTCACCTTCCCTTAATCCCCCCCTCACCTCCCCACCTCTGTCAACCTACCCAGACACTTCCCCCTCACAGCTCTCTTCCACTGGTACTTCCCCACTTTCCTCTCCCTTCTCCCCCTCTCCATGCCTTCTCTACCATAGTCTCCTCTCTCCCTCTATCGTTTCCTCCCCCTCCCCCCTCTCTCCCTGCTCCTCGTCTACTGCTGCCTCTCTAGCACTCCTCCCCCCCCCCACCCTTGAGAACTGGATAAACACCTCCAAAGGATACCTGATCAACCAGGCTGTGATTCATACGTCAAGCTGCGTGCAGCTGCGTCCAACAGCCTGGTTGACCAGTCCAGCAACCAGGAGGCCTGGTCAGAGACCGGGCCGCGGTGTCACTAAGCCCCGAAATCACATCAAGGTTACCTCATGATACCCCCGCCAATATCTGGCCTCAACCCCCCTTATGGCAGTGATTTAGTTTATCTCCAATATTATCACTAACAGCTTCGATAATGCCCGTGTTTAATCACGGGTGGCTGGCTGTATTTACTATTTGTTTTTACTATTTATGCCTGCAGAATCGAGCTATTAGCTCTTGGACCCCGCCTTTCCAACCAGTCTATTTTTCCTCTAGTGTCTACTACATGTATTTCTCTATAATAACACTGTGTGCGCGTGCGCGCGCATATTACTCTTACAAATGTATATTAAGTACAATTGCGTATTTCACAAATATTGTCGAACAGATGTTATTGGTAAGAAATATTTTGTCCTTATCCCATGTATTGTTCCGTGGTTTGTGTTTAATATCTGTAATACTTCCGTTTATCACCATTCTCAGCCTCTTAGTTATGGCTGTGTTAGAAAGCTGGCGGTGAAGCCATCTTGTGGACCCATCACCTTGCTGGTCCTCGGGAGGCTGTGGTGATAGGCAGGTTACCTTGTGCTGCTTCCTAGGATCACCGTCCCCGCGGTCCGGTCTCTGACCACCCCTCCACTGGGAGGGCCGGACACAGGCCTTGGTACAGTGTGAGAACTAGCTTGCACACAACAAGCAGCACAAGATATCCACTGGACAGTGTAATATTGTAATTGTCAGAATTAAACTGGCATATCGATATCTCTGGCAAGTGGCTGCAGGTAATGTCTCCCCCCAATGGTGAACATTCCATTGGTAAACCACGTGAACAAGCGCTGGGACATGATCTCCAACACTATATCTGTGATTGCCCTGTTATCAGTGCTCTCAGACCAAATGATATGAGGCACTTTGAGCTAAGGAACTACTTCATGCACTCACAAATCTTGGCAGATATTCTGCTCTACTCGGAGAGTGGTAGTGCGGGCTAGTAGACTACTCTCTCATAACACATCATGTGATCCCGTGTATGTGACTGACCATCTGGGAGATGGGGACATTACGTCAACATAAGAACATAACATAAGAACATAACATAAGAACATAACATAAGAACATAACATAAGAACATAACATAAGAACAAAGGTAACGGCAGAAGGCCTATTGGCTCATACAAGGCAGCTCCTATTTAGGAGGACCCATACCTAGTTTTTGATCTTCAAAAACTGGCACATAGCGACGCATGCCCCGACGTGACTGGCACATAGCGACGCATGCCCCGACGTGACTGGCACATAGCGACGCATGCCCCGACGTGACTGGCACATAGCGACGCATGCCCCGACGTGACTGGCACATAGCGACGCATGCCCCGACGTGACTGGCACATAGCGACGCATGCCCCGACGTAACTGGCACATAGCGACGCATGCCCCGACGTAACTGGCACATAGCGACGCATGCTCCGACGTAACTGGCGCACAGCGACGCATGCCCCGACGTAAATGACATTGAACCACTTTTAATATCCCGAGTTATGCCTCCTAAGTGGCAGGTAACACCACAGGAAGTCGACGATCCAAGCGACAATGTTGTGGCTTTGGGTAATTAGATGGACCCAAATTTCGTTATAAAATGATATTATTTCAGAGTAGAAATATGTTAATTCATGTTCTACATTCAGCATCAACATTATAATGAGTAAATATATCATAGTTCATTATAGCAGGCTTTGGGTAATGGGACGGACCCTAGGCAGGCGGTCCGTCTAACAAGCTACACAAGCTTCAGAAAGCTTCCTGGCAATACGTTAGTAATGAATAAATATGATATATTTACTCATTATAATGTTGGTGCTGAATGTACAACACGAAAAAACATAATTTTAATCTGAAAAAGTATCTTTTTATAAAGAAATTAGACGAAAATAAAAAGCTGGTGACGCCAAATCAAGTCGACGATCCAAGCTTCAGTTAGGTTAGGTTAGGTTTGGTTTGGTTAAGTTAGGTTAGGATAGGATAGGATAGGTCAGGTCAGGTCAGCCTAACCTGACCTAACCTGACCTGACCTATCCTAACCTAACCTAACCTAACTTAACCAAACCTAACCTAACAACCTAACTGAAGCTTGGATCGTCGACTTGATTTGGCGTCACCAGCTTTTTATTTTCGTCTAATTTCTTTATAAAAAGATACTTTTTCAGATTAAAATTATGTTTTTTCGTGTTGTACATTCAGCACCAACATTATAATGAGTAAATATATCATATTTATTCATTACTAACGTATTGCCAGGAAGCTTTCTGAAGCTTGTGTAGCTTGTGGTAGCTTGCGGTAATTAGACGGACCCCTAGGCAGTGCTTCTTCACTCTGGTCATCATATCCCTGTCCGGTACTGATGAAAGTTACCGGGTTCAATTTCCGAAGCGTTTGGGCAATGTTAACTTTCACCTGATGTCTTTGATCACCTAGCGTATAATAGTTACGTTGGAGTTACGCCTAGTGTTGTTGGTTGCATCATTGAAATTAAAGTAAGTTTATTGAGGTAAAATACACATAGGGATGAGGCGGCTTTACACACACACACAAATCACAGTTGCGTGATGCATCAAATGAACAAAAACCCTTGTTTGTGCCTCGGAGAGGCTGCAGGAGCCAGTAAGTTCAGTAGAACTTCGGTTTCAACTCCTTTTGACCATGTCGTAGCTCAGTTGATTAAGGCAGCGTCTGGGATGCTCTCGGACGCAGGTTCGAATCCTCGTCACGGCCCTTGTGGATTTGTTCACGAGGTACCTCTAGCTATCCTCACCCCGTTCAGTACAACGTGTTCATACATATATACACACACATCACAAACAAAAAACGTATTACCGAACATTCTGAGTGATAAACATATACATTTCTTCCTTTACACATCATTCATCCATCATCATCATCTTCCATCATTAAGGAAGGTCAGTAGTTGGCTTGGGACCAGAACCAACAGCCGTGTTGGTCAGAAGTGGGGAGGGTAGCGTAGACCTCTCCGTGTGCGTTAGTAAGCCCAGCCTCCGGAGACAATAGTACTCACAGTAACTGTTTGGTCCAGAGTACTAATATGGACTGATGCCAGTACAACACTTTTTGTACTATTAATTTATGGTCGGGACCAACTTAAGCGGTCTTGGTAATGGTCGAGGACCGACCTGAAGGTCCTGGGCGGGTCTCCACTCTCTGATGTGGGGGGGGGGGTATAGGTGTCCTGTCACGGATAGGTCAGTACAGTCACGACCACCACCAGTCATCACGACCACCACCAGTCACCACCACCACTACAGTCACCATCACGACCACAACACAACCACCATGGCCGGTCTAAAGACGGTGAATTATCAAGATAGATGTTATCATCTACGCACGACTTGCCTTACGAATTATCGTAAGAGGAATGTAAATGAACTCCACTCCCCCCCCCCATTTCCACCAGACCTCTCCCATGAGCTATTCTCCCCCCCAGCCTCCCCCCACCTCTAAACCCTTCCTCACACTCCCCCTTCTTAGTTACCCCCTCCTTTAGGCTTATTCCCCCCCCCCCTCTCCTTAGGCTTATTCCCCCCCCCCTCTCCTTAGGCTTATTCCCCCTGGCCTTTAAGCAGGAGCCGGTTAAGCCTCATGTGGGTCATATCCGACCATTTACATTCCCGGCCGGCAGCCTACACCAGCCAGGTACATTATTTGGATTGAAGCAGAGAAGCTGTGATCATCAGCGCCCCTCTCCCTCCCTCTCTCTCTCCCTCCCTCTCTCTCTCTGACTCCCGTTCTCTACCCGGGGTGTGGCTGTGTCTGTACTTACCTAGTTGTGCTTGCGGGGGTTGAGCTCTGGCTCTTTGGTCCCGCCTCTCAACTGTCAATCAACAGGTGTACAGGTTCCTGAGCCTACTGGGCTCTCTCATATCTACATTTAAAACTGTGTATGGATTCAGCCTCCACCACATCACTGCCTAATGCATTCCATCTGTTAACTACTCACGCATAGACGCAATAAAGCACCTAAATTATTGGGATCGTCTCAAAGCCCTCCAAATGTACTCACTAGAAAGAAGACGAGAGAGATATCAAATAATATACACCTGGAAGATACTGGAGGGCCAAGTACCAAATCTACACAGTAAAATAACAACGTACTGGAGTGAACGACATGGAAGAAAATGTAGAATAGAACCAATGAAGAGCAGAGGTGCCATAGGCACAATCAGAGAACACTGTATAAACATCAGAGGTCCGCGGTTGTTCAACGTCCTCCCAGCAAGCATAAGAAATATTGCCGGAACAACCGTGGACATTTTCAAGAGGAAACTAGATTTATTCCTCCAAGGAGTGCCGGACCAACCGGGCTGTGGTGGGTATGTGGGCCTGCGGGCCGCTCCAAGCAACAGCCTGGTGGACCAAACTCTCACAAGTCGAGCCTGGCCTCGGGCCGGGCTTGGGGAGTAGACGAACTCCCAGAACCCCATCAACCAGGTATCAACCAGGTACTCTGACACTGAAAAAGTTCTTTCTAACGTCCCTGTGGCTCATTTGGGTACTCAGTTTCCACCTGTGTCCCCTTGTTCGCGTACTATCCGTGTTAAACAGTTTATCTGTATCTACCCTGTCAATTCCTCTGATAATTTTATAGGTAGTGATCATATCTCTCCTAACTTCTGTCTTCCAGTGTCGTAAGGTTTAGTTCCAGTAATGTTTCCTCGTAGCTCATACCCCTCAGCTCGGGGACTAGCCCAGTGGCATACCTCTGAACCTTTTCTAACTTCATTTTGTGTTTGACTAGATGTGGACTCTGAGCTGGAGCCGCATGTTCCAGTATTGGTCTGACATATGTGGTATACAAGGTTCTCATTGATTCCTTGCGCAAGTTTCTGAAGGCAGGTCTGTATGTTCGCCCAGCCTTGCATACGCCGCTGATGTTATCCTTTTGATGTGGGCTTCGGGGGACTGGTCTGGTGTGATATCAACCCCCAGATCTTTCTCTCTTTCTGACTCCTGAAGGATTTCTTCTCCCAGCTGGTACCTTGTGTTTAGCCTCCTGCTCCCTACGCCTATCTATCACTTTGCACTTGCTCGAGTTAAACTCTAGTAGGCATTTGTTGGACTATTCGTTCATTCAGTCTGTTCAGGTCATCATGTAGCCTCTTGCTGTCTTCCTGTCTTAATCCTTCTCATAATTTTATCGTCATCAGCAAACATTGAGAGGAAAGAGTCTATACTTTCTGGAAGATCATTCACGTGTATCAGAAACAAGATATGTGCCATTTAAATATTTAACTATTTACACGCCGAGTACAGCTAACCCTGTGGGACCTGTGGGACCCCGCTGGTGACATCACACCAGTCTGGGGTCTCAACCCTCACAGTAACTCTCTGCTTCCTGTTATTTAGGTACTCCTTATCCATTGGAGCACCTTACTACTCACTCCAGCTTGTTTCTCCAACTGGTGCAACAGTCTCTTATGAGGTTATAACGTATCGGAAATTGTGAATGAAAGGAAGATAACTCAGAGGGTGAGGGAGGTAGAAAGGTGGACAGGAGGAATAAGGGAGAGTGGTCAGGGGGAAAGGAAAAGTTTAGAATGAGAGAGAAAGATTGAGAGAGGAGAAAAGAAGAAAGTAAAGTAGAAGAGTAGAAAGTACTGTCACCACCCATTCATTAGTTAACTACAAGACAAAGAATGGAACCAGTCTGCACAACAATATTATCTGATGTTATCACGTATCATCTGTAAGCATGTCATCATTTGGACCAGAATCTTTAAGACATAAAACTTCAGAGTGCTCTCCATTCTAGCTTTCCCCCATTCCAAGATCCAGGGATCAGAATAAAAAAAAATTAAAAAGTAAGTTAATCATTGATATCTTCAGTCATATGGATATCATAATTCAACTATTTCACTTGACGTTCAAATGTCAACATTAATTAATTTAGTAACCCATAAGAGAAATTGAGAGCAACTATGGCTGACTGCCCCTGAAAATTACACAACTCACTAAGTCTGATTATAAGATGGTTAGCAAGGAGGGGTGATACGGCTGACCGCCCCCCCCCCCCCCCCCCACCGGTCTGGGCCAGGTTTGTGTACACCTAACGAGGCTCCTCTCTCCATGTCTCTATCTCTCTCTCTGTCTCAAATGTACAGTTCCACGGGTATTTAAGGGGGAACCAGGAGCTAAGCTCCACCTACCACCAGGAGATAGCCTCTGTCTACCTTCCTACCACGCCTAGACACCGGCTTGTTTGACGGAAACAACACAGCCGTCCGTCTGCAATAATTATCCTCTTAGCAGAGAGCGAGGTCACCTGACGCGACCTGACCTCTACTCAACATGTGAACAGTTAACAGTTGAAAAGGTGTTACTTCTGAATTGCTAAGGTCGACTGCCTGGCGCCACCAAACTCCTGTGTGACTTGACTCGTTGTATGTGAAATATTAAATAAAACCATTTATGGTGTTACAAGTTGCTGTCAAAAGCTTTCTGACAATCCAAGAAAATGCAGTCAGCTACCATTCTCTTTCTTGCCTAATGCTTGTTGCTTGGTCATATAATTCTATTAAACCTGTGAGACACGACTTGTCTTCCCTGAACCCATGCTGGTGGTGTGTTACAAAGTCCCTTCTCTCCAGATGGGCTACCATGCTTTTTCTCACCATCTTCTCCATCACCTTGCATGGTATACAAGTTAAGGACACCGGCTTGTAGTTTAGGGCCCCCTGCCTATCCCCCGTTTTTTTTGTAGATTGGGACTATGTTAGCTGTCTTCCAACTCTGTGGTAGGTCTCCTGTTTCCAGTGACTTGTTATACACCATAGATAGTGGCAAGCAAAGTGCTTCTGCCCATTCTTTTAGCATCCATGGTGTGAGTCCATTAGGTCCATGAGCCTTCGTCACTAATAGATCAAGCAGATACCTCTTTATCTCATCTCTGATACTTTCAATATCTTCCAAATCTGCTTAGTTTATTCCCACCTGTCTTAGTTTGGGGACTTCTTAATCCATTGTGAAGACCTGGAAAATCTTGTCGAGTTCTTCACACACCTCTTTATCATTTTCTGTGTACCCATCCTCTCCCTTTCTCAGTTTAATCACCTGTTCCTTCACTGTTGTTTCCCTTCTGATGTGCCTGTATAGCAGTTTTGGTTGAGTCTTGGCTTTATTTGCCATGTCATTTTCCAACTGCCTCTCTGCTTCCTTCCTCACACTGAGGTGCCCATTTCTGGCCCTCTGGTATCTCTCTCTGCTCTCTGGTGTCCTGTTGTTTCTATAGTTTCTGCATGCCCTTGTGCTTAGCTGCCTTGCTTCCTTACATGCCTGATTGAACCACAGATTCCCCTTTTGCTTTTCTATTTTTCCCTTCTGGGCCGGGATAAACCTGTTGTCTGCCTCCTGACACTGCTGGGTGATGTAGTCCATCATGCCTTGTACAGACTTGCCATTGTCTCCCATGGTATTCCTATTAGAAATTTTCTAATCTCATCATAGTTTCCTCTGCGGTATTCCAGCCATTTTCTTCTCGGTCCATTCCTTGGATAGGTTAACCCTACATCCACCTAATACTCAGATGTTGGGCCACTATGGTCACTCATTACCATGGAGGGTGCTGACCTGACTTCCCATATGTCTGACTCGTTCAGGTTAAATACCAGATTAAGTCTGGTGGTTTATCATTTCCTCTCATTCTTGTGGGGGGTCTCGTGTGTGTGTGTGTGTGTGTGTGTGTGTATTCACCTAGTTGTGTTTGCGAGGGTTGAGCTTTGCTCTTTCGGCCCGCTTCTCAACTCTCAATCAACTGTTTACTAACTACTTTTTTTTTCTCTTCCACACCACACACACCCCAGGAAGCAGCCCGTGACAGCTGACTAGCTCCCAGGTACCTATTTACTGCTAGGTAACAGGGGCATAGGGTGAAAGAAATTCTGCCCATCGTTTCTTGCCGGCACCCGGGGACCACAGGATCACGTGTCCAGAGTGCTGTCCGCTCGGCCATTGGCTGTGTACTCACCTAATTGTGTTTGCAGGATCGAGCATTGTGTGTGTGTGCGCGCGCGTGTATGTATGTATATTTGGGTGCGTGCGCGGAAGGGGGGGGGGGATGGTTGCGACCTCTCTCACGACCCATTACGTTGAAGTACTATGTGTGTGTGTGTGTGGGGGGGGGGTGAGATCTCTCATCTCTCTCACAATAGTGAGAGAGATGAAGGTGGAAGTAGAGACAAGGGGGAACCATCCACAACCAGTTACCTGTGTGTGATCACCTGCTGGAATACTTTCCCAACCAGTTACCAACCTCTGCGCCTGCACTAGAAAACTGTTAGGAATGCCCAATACTGGTCCTGGGGGCCGAGGTGTGCTGGTCCTGGGGGCCGAGGTGTGCTGGTCCTGGGGGCCGAGGTGTGCTGGTCCTGGGGGCCGAGGTGTGCTGGTCCCGGGGGCCGATGTGTGCTGGTCCTGGGGGCCGAGGTGTTCTGGTCCTGGGGGCCGAGGTGTGCTGGTCCTGGGGGCCGAGGTGTGCTGGTCCTGGGGGCCGAGGTGTGCTGGTCCTGGGGGCCGAGGTGTGCTGGTCCTGGGGGCCGAGGTGTGCTGGTCCTGGGGGCCGAGGTGTGCTGGTCCTGGGGGCCGAGGTGTGCTGGTCCTGGGGGCCGAGGTGTGCTGGTCCTGGGGGCCGAGGTGTGCTGGTCCTGGGGGCCGAGGTGTGCTGGTCCTGGGGGCCGAGGTGTGCTGGTCCTGGGGGCCGGTTGAACGACTCCCCCCCTCCCCCCCCCACATTCCTCCCGGAACGAGCGCCAAAATGAGTGAAGGAGCAGATGGAACGAGGAAATATTTAGTGTGGGCGTGGCGGAGCCCGAAGCGGCCATTGGGCTCCTTGAGCAGTTAGTCTCCCGTAATGAGGGTTGGGGGGGCGGCGGCCCCTCTTGGCACTCTTTCTAATGTTAAAAATGTGCATTTTAGCCAGCGAGTGGGAGATATAATTGAATGAAAAGGAGGCAGTATTTTGGTTGGTGTTTATGGGCGGCCATTGTGGGCGGCCATTGTGGGCGGCCATTGTGGGCGGCCATTGTGGGCGGCCATTGTGGGCGGGGCAGCCGCTGTATTTATTTGGAAATGGTCTTTGTTATTATTTATGTTGTTAGTATTATAATATATGTTATAAATAATATTTATAAAGGTATATACATTTGGTGCATGATATAGTGGAGAATTGGTTGGTAAGAAATGTATATTATATAAAGGCAGCAATAGGCAGTGTGTTTGGTGAGAATATATGACTTTCAGAGTTTAGCGTGACCAAGGTGACTGTTCTTGCTGGGCTCCTGCTGTGTTGGTCTCGTAAATATTGCTCACATTTTGTTTTGATAATTATGTTAGGCTTGGGTAAACTTGCCTTGGCTTGGTTAAATTTTGTGAAGTTATTTAAGTTCTGTTATGTTAATTATAACAGCGTAGCGCTCCAAACTAGAATATCGGTGACCCTAGCAGACCATTAGCATTTTGAAAGCACTAAAACCACCATCTGTGGTTGATTATTTTAATAAACACTGAACTATATGTTTAACAGATCTCTAACCCTGTCCATGGGGGACGGGAGAAAATGTGTATATGCTGGTTAGCATTGTTAATGTGTGGCCACGTCTGTGGTAGAAATAAAAATAAACTCCCACGACATTTAGCTTCAGCTCGCAGCGGACCAGATATTAAGGAGGCGACCACAAGAGCCGGACCAACCAGGCTGTGGTGGATATGTGCGCCTGTGGCCTGTACCAAGCAACAGCCTGTTGGACCAAGCTCCAAAAAGAAGGAAAAAAATCAGAAATGCTTAAAAACACAACTTTCACAACAAAGTTGTGAAAGTTTGAAGAAACGTTAGAAGAAAAACAAAATGCAGATTTTGTATGCATAGATTTTGCGAAGGGATTTGATAAGTATGACCGTGTGGGAGCCGGTCGGCCGAGCGGACAGCACACTGGGCTTGTGATCCTGTGGTCCCGGGTTCGATCCCGGGCGCCGGCGAGAAACCATGGGCAGAGTTTCTTTCACCCTATGCCCCTGTTACCTAGCAGTAAAATAGGTACCTGGGTGTTAGTCAGCTGTCACGGGCTGCTTCCTGGGGGTGGAGGCCTGGTCGAGGACCGGGCCGCGGGGACACTAAAAGCCCCGAAATCATCTCAAGATAACCTCAAGATAATGGAGTGATGGCCCATGTAAGAAGATCTTTTGGAACAACGGGTAAAGTAGGGCGGTGGATTTTCAATTTTCTGGCACAGAATGCAAAGAGTAACAGTCAGTCACTTAAAATGAAGTTTAAGTGCAGTGAAAAGTATCTCGGGGCACAGTCCTTGCACCGCTGCCATTCTCAATTATATCTCAGATATTGACAAAAATACTAGTCACGGCTTCGTGTCATCCTTTACAGATGATACTAAAATCAGAATGAAAATTTCCTCTGTATATGACTGTAAAATACCAAACCCATATTAAGAAAGTCTGATTGGGCAACTGAAAATAACATGATGTTTAGCGGTGACAAGTTCCAGGTACTGAGGTATGGTGGAAACGAGGAACATAGACAAAACACAGGGTACAGGACACAGGGTACAGGACACAGGGTACAGGACACGGACCTACTCATAGAAGGAAAGCAACATGCAAAAGATCTGGGAATTATGATGTCTGACGACCTGACATTTAGTGAACATAACCGAGCAAATATAGCGGCGGCCAGGACAATGATAGGATGGATTATGAGAACGTTCACATCCAGAGACCCCACAGTAATGTTAATACTATTTAAATCACTGGTGCTGTCCCGTCTTGAGTACTGCTCGGTACTCACTTCCCCTTTCAGAGCGGGAGAGATCTCTGAATTAGAGGGAATACAGAGAACATATACGGCACGCATAGACACGATAAAACTCTAAATTATTGGGACCGTCTGAAAGCTCTCAAAATGTTTTCTCTGGAAACGAGAAAGGTATCAAATAATATATACATGGAAGATACTGGAGGACCAGGTCCTAAATTTGAACAGTAGAATAATGACTTACTGGAGCGAAAGGTACGGAAGGAAATGCAGATTAGAACCATTGAAGAGTGGAGGTGCCATAGGCACAATCAGAGAACACTGAACATCAGAGGTCCACAACTGTTCAACACCCTCTCAGTTCCAGCGTTGTTCCAGCATTAGAACTATTGCTGGAACAAAGGTAGATGTATTCAAGAGGCACTTGGACAAGTTCCTTAAAGAAGTGCCAGACCAACCAGGCTGTAGTGGATATATGGGCCTGCCGGCCGCTCCAAGCGACAACCTGTTGGACCAAGTTATCACAAGTAGAGCCTGGCCTCAGGCTGGGCAATAGAAAAACTCCGAAACCCTCGCCAGGTAGGATCCAGGTAAGCTCTCACTAGCCAAGCGGCGAGCAGAAGAACTCCGAGAAACTTATCCAGATTCCGTCCAGAGGCAGGTAGGCTGGCTCTTGACCGCCTCACCACACAGTTGCCCAACCGCCTGAGGTGCTCTAACATCAGTAAGGTGAGGTAGAGGCTCCCCCTACCTCAACACTGCTTAAACCGGCACTCGTGTTTGCCTGACTTGGGGGAACTGGTCTGTAGTCGTCGGTTCGTAGCGATGCGGCCATGGTGGCGTGCCTCGGTAATGCGTCAGAATAATTAGTAATTCATCTTATGTTGCCAGATGGAGAGAAGTAATTATCCGTGCACTTGTTTACGGGTTGTTCATGCCCGTGCCACCTCTTGGGGGGGGGGGGGGGGGGCTTCATCAGTCAATCAATCGCCACTTGTCTGTCATGGCCTCCTTAGGCTTAAGTCTTCGGTTAGTCAGTGTTGGTGACCCGAACACCGCCGTCCGTGACGGTGTTGGTGACCCGAACACCGCCGTCCGTGACGGTGTTGGTGACCCGAACACCGCCGTCCGTGACGGTGTTGGTGACCCGAACACCGCCGTCCGTGACGGTGTTGGTGACCCGAACACCGCCGTCCGTGACGGTGTTGGTGACCCGAACACCGCCGTCCGTGACGGTGTTGGTGACCCGAACACCGCCGTCCGTGACGGTGTTGGTGACCCGAACACCGCCGTCCGTGACGGTGTTGGTGACCCGAACACCGCCGTCCGTGACGGTGTTGGTGACCCGAACACCGCCGTCCGTGACGGTGTTGGTGACCCGAACACCGCCGTCCGTGACGGTGTTGGTGACCCGAACACCGCCGTCCGTGACGGTGTTGGTGACCCGAACACCGCCGTCCGTGACGGTGTTGGTGACCCGAACACCGCCGTCCGTGACGGTGTTGGTGACCCGAACACCGCCGTCCGTGACGGTGTTGGTGACCCGAACACCGCCGTCCGTGACGGTGTTGGTGACCCGAACACCGCCGTCCGTGACGGTGTTGGTGACCCGAACACCGCCGTCCGTGACGGTGTTGGTGACCCGAACACCGCCGTCCGTGACGGTGTTGGTGACCCGAACACCGCCGTCCGTGACGGTGTTGGTGACCCGAACACCGCCGTCCGTGACGGTGTTGGTGACCCGAACACCGCCGTCCGTGACGGTGTTGGTGACCCGAACACCGCCGTCCGTGACGGTGTTGGTGACCCGAACACCGCCGTCCGTGACGGTGTTGGTGACCCGAACACCGCCGTCCGTGACGGTGTTGGTGACCCGAACACCGCCGTCCGTGACGGTGTTGGTGACCCGAACACCGCCGTCCGTGACGGTGTTGGTGACCCGAACACCGCCGTCCGTGACGGTGTTGGTGACCCGAACACCGCCGTCCGTGACGGTGTTGGTGACCCGAACACCGCCGTCCGTGACGGTGTTGGTGACCCGAACACCGCCGTCCGTGACGGTGTTGGTGACCCGAACACCGCCGTCCGTGACGGTGTTGGTGACCCGAACACCGCCGTCCGTGACGGTGTTGGTGACCCGAACACCGCCGTCCGTGACGGTGTTGGTGACCCGAACACCGCCGTCCGTGACGGTGTTGGTGACCCGAACACCGCCGTCCGTGACGGTGTTGGTGACCCGAACACCGCCGTCCGTGACGGTGTTGGTGACCCGAACACCGCCGTCCGTGACGGTGTTGGTGACCCGAACACCGCCGTCCGTGACGGTGTTGGTGACCCGAACACCGCCGTCCGTGACGGTGTTGGTGACCCGAACACCGCCGTCCGTGACGGTGTTGGTGACCCGAACACCGCCGTCCGTGACGGTGTTGGTGACCCGAACACCGCCGTCCGTGACGGTGTTGGTGACCCGAACACCGCCGTCCGTGACGGTGTTGGTGACCCGAACACCGCCGTCCGTGACGGTGTTGGTGACCCGAACACCGCCGTCCGTGACGGTGTTGGTGACCCGAACACCGCCGTCCGTGACGGTGTTGGTGACCCGAACACCGCCGTCCGTGACGGTGTTGGTGACCCGAACACCGCCGTCCGTGACGGTGTTGGTGACCCGAACACCGCCGTCCGTGACGGTGTTGGTGACCCGAACACCGCCGTCCGTGACGGTGTTGGTGACCCGAACACCGCCGTCCGTGACGGTGTTGGTGACCCGAACACCGCCGTCCGTGACGGTGTTGGTGACCCGAACACCGCCGTCCGTGACGGTGTTGGTGACCCGAACACCGCCGTCCGTGACGGTGTTGGTGACCCGAACACCGCCGTCCGTGACGGTGTTGGTGACCCGAACACCGCCGTCCGTGACGGTGTTGGTGACCCGAACACCGCCGTCCGTGACGGTGTTGGTGACCCGAACACCGCCGTCCGTGACGGTGTTGGTGACCCGAACACCGCCGTCCGTGACGGTGTTGGTGACCCGAACACCGCCGTCCGTGACGGTGTTGGTGACCCGAACACCGCCGTCCGTGACGGTGTTGGTGACCCGAACACCGCCGTCCGTGACGGTGTTGGTGACCCGAACACCGCCGTCCGTGACGGTGTTGGTGACCCGAACACCGCCGTCCGTGACGGTGTTGGTGACCCGAACACCGCCGTCCGTGACGGTGTTGGTGACCCGAACACCGCCGTCCGTGACGGTGTTGGTGACCCGAACACCGCCGTCCGTGACGGTGTTGGTGACCCGAACACCGCCGTCCGTGACGGTGTTGGTGACCCGAACACCGCCGTCCGTGACGGTGTTGGTGACCCGAACACCGCCGTCCGTGACGGTGTTGGTGACCCGAACACCGCCGTCCGTGACGGTGTTGGTGACCCGAACACCGCCGTCCGTGACGGTGTTGGTGACCCGAACACCGCCGTCCGTGACGGTGTTGGTGACCCGAACACCGCCGTCCGTGACGGTGTTGGTGACCCGAACACCGCCGTCCGTGACGGTGTTGGTGACCCGAACACCGCCGTCCGTGACGGTGTTGGTGACCCGAACACCGCCGTCCGTGACGGTGTTGGTGACCCGAACACCGCCGTCCGTGACGGTGTTGGTGACCCGAACACCGCCGTCCGTGACGGTGTTGGTGACCCGAACACCGCCGTCCGTGACGGTGTTGGTGACCCGAACACCGCCGTCCGTGACGGTGTTGGTGACCCGAACACCGCCGTCCGTGACGGTGTTGGTGACCCGAACACCGCCGTCCGTGACGGTGTTGGTGACCCGAACACCGCCGTCCGTGACGGTGTTGGTGACCCGAACACCGCCGTCCGTGACGGTGTTGGTGACCCGAACACCGCCGCCCGTGACGGTGTAGGTGACCCGAACACCGCCGCCCGTGACGGTGTAGGTGACCCGAACACCGCCGTCCGTGACGGTGTTGGTGACCCGAACACCGCCGCCCGTGACGGTGTAGGTGACCCGAACACCGCCGTCCGTGACGGTGTAGGTGACCCGAACACCGCCGCCCGTGACAGTGTTGGTGACCCGAACACCGCCGCCCGTGACAGTGTTGGTGACCCGAACACCGCCGCCCGTGAGTGTTGGTGACCCGAACACCGCCGCCCGTGAGTGTTGGTGACCCGAACACCGCCGTCCGTGACAGTGTAGGTGACCCGAACACCGCCGCCCGTGACAGTGTAGGTGACCCGAACACCGCCGCCCGTGACAGTGTTGGTGACCCGAACACTGCCGTACGTGACAGTGTTGGTGACCCGAACACTGCCGTCCGTGACAGTGTTGGTGACCCGAACACTGCCGTACGTGACAGTGTTGGTGACCCGAACACTGCCGTACGTGACAGTGTTGGTGACCCGAACACTGCCGTCCGTGACAGTGTAGGTGACCCGAACACTGCCGCCCGTGACAGTGTTGGTGACCCGAACACTGCCGCCCGTGACAGTGTTGGTGACCCGAACACTGCCGCCCGTGACAGTGTTGGTGACCCGAACACTGCCGCCCGTGACAGTGTTGGTGACCCGAACACTGCCGCCCGTGACAGTGTTGGTGACCCGAACACTGCCGTCCGTGACAGTGTTGGTGACCCGAACACTGCCGTCCGTGACAGTGTTGGTGACCCGAACACTGCCGTCCGTGACAGTGTTGGTGACCCGAACACTGCCGTCCGTGACAGTGTTGGTGACCCGAACACTGCCGTCCGTGACAGTGTAGGTGACCCGAACACTGCCGTACGTGACAGTGTAGGTGACCCGAACACCGCCGTACGTGAGTGTTGGTGACCCGAACACCGCCGTCCGTGACAGTGTAGGTGACCCGAACACCGCCGTCCGTGACAGTGTAGGTGACCCGAACACCGCCGTCCGTGACAGTGTAGGTGACTCGAACACCGCCGTCCGTGACAGTGTAGGTGACTCGAACACCGCCGTCCGTGACAGTGTAGGTGACCCGAACACCGCCGTCCGTGACAGTGTAGGTGACCCGAACACCGCCGTCCGTGACAGTGTAGGTGACCCGAACACCGCCGTCCGTGACAGTGTAGGTGACCCGAACACCGCCGTCCGTGACAGTGTAGGTGACCCGAACACCGTCGTCCGTGACAGTGTTGGTGACCCGAACACCGCCGTCCGTGACAGTGTTGGTGACCCGAACACCGCCGTCCGTGACAGTGTAGGTGACCCGAACACCGCCGTCCGTGACAGTGTTGGTGACCCGAACACCGCCGTCCGTGACAGTGTAGGTGACCCGAACACCGCCGTCCGTGACAGTGTTGGTGACCCGAACACCGCCGTCCGTGACAGTGTAGGTGACTCGAACACTGCCGTCCGTGACAGTGTAGGTGACCTGAACACCGCCGTCCGTGACAGTGTAGGTGACCCGAACACTGGCGGGGTCTCCTGGCCGCCACCACTGGGGAGCCGCCACAATACACAAACACGCGGGTCCCCCGTCTAATACTACCCGTTCTCCGTCGTTACTGTTCCAATAATGTGAAAGAAGAACGGCAATAAAAACAATAGTGTTTAGTTTTCTTTCAACCCCGCGGGTGACTTGCTGCCCTTGACTGTCCCCTGCACTGTTGGGAACCTTCAGAGTTGCTGCGTCTCGGTGGGCAAGAGAACAATGCATATTTACAAGTATCCTGGCCATGCAGCTGGCTCTACTCTCCCTTAGGTCTTTGGCGCTAATGGTATAGAGAGAGTACATGTTCCTGAGACTGCTAGCCTAGTGCTGCTGGGGTGACCTGGAGGTCACAGCAGAGGAGCCCAGCACTGTCCTCTGGGTCCTGGGGGTGGAGTGAGGGGTTAAGGTATTGTACCCCGCCAGGCCACAATGGCATACGAACGTACAACTTGTATTTTGTCTCTCAGGGCTCAAGCTCAGACTGTCCTGTGGTAACTTAGGAGACGACACTATATATTGTCCGTTTTCTTGACGCTGGGCAACCTTAGGAGGACGGACTGGCTGATTTTAGGCGCCAAATACAGTGTATTATTTCAGAGGACAGACTCAGGTCCGCTGCTCCTGTACTGTTGTCTTTGTCAATACTGCAACGACTGTCCTGTTTTTGGTGTTACTGTATTTTGGTGGTTGAGCATCGTGTTGGGCGGTGGGTGGTGAGGTCCCTGTGTAGGGTGGTGAGGTCCCTGTGTGGGGGGTGAGGTCCCTGTGTGGGGGGTGAGGTCCCTGTGTGGGTGGTGAGGTCCCTGTGTGGGGGGTGAGGTCCCTGTGTGGGGGGTGAGGTCCCTGTGTGGGGGGTGAGGTCCCTGTGTGGGGGGTGAGGTCCCTGTGTGGGGGGTGAGGTCCCTGTGTGGGGGGTGAGGTCCCTGTGTGGGGGGTGAGGTCCCTGTGTGGGGGGTGAGGTCCCTGTGTGGGGGGTGAGGTCCCTGTGTGGGGGGTGAGGTCCCTGTGTGGGGGGTGAGGTCCCTGTGTGGGGGGTGAGGTCCCTGTGTGGGTGGGGTGAGGTCCCTGTGTGGGTGGGGTGAGGTCCCTGTGTGGGGTGGGGTGAGGTCCCTGTGTGGGGTGGGGTGAGGTCCCTGTGTGGGGGTGGGGTGAGGTCCCTGTGTGGGGGTGGGGTGAGGTCCCTGTGTGGGGGGGGGTGAGGTCCCTGTGTGGGGGGGTGAGGTCCCTGTGTGGGGGGGGGTGAGGTCCCTGTGTGGGGGGGGGGGTGAGGTCCCTGTGTGGGGGGGGGGGTGAGGTCCCTGTGTGGGGGGGGGTGAGGTCCCTGTGTGGGGGGGGTGAGGTCCCTGTGTGGGGGGGGGTGAGGTCCCTGTGTGGGGGGGGGGTGAGGTCCCTGTGTGGGTGGTGAGGTCCCTGTGCGGGGGGGTGATGTCCCTGTGCGGGGGGGGTGGTGAGGTCCCTGTGTGGGGGGGGGTGATGTCCCTGTGCGGGGGGGGGGGGGGTGGTGAGGTCCCTGTGTGGGGGGTGAGGGGCGAGGTGCAGTATATACTGTCGTCCAGTCTGTTAAGTGGAAGCCAGTTCAAAGGCTTTTTCGAGGTCCAGGAATATCAGCATTCCTGGTCTGTCATTCAAGTGGGCTAACAGAGTTGTAATACATTCCACTGTGCCAACCCCTCTTCTATAGGCATACATATCATGGTGCAGTTTAGGCATTTTCCACTCCAGTCTGTTGAGTGCCATTCTGTCAGCCGCCTTGGCTGCACAGCTTTGGAGAGAGATGGGCCTGGGATTAGCTGGGTCTTTGGGTTTTGGGATCGGCACTGTCTGCTCTATTCCAAGCAGAAGGTCTAGTTTGAGAAGTCCCAGCTATTCTCTGCTGCCTCATTGACAAAGAGGTCAGAGGCAACCTGCTCTCCTGGACCAAAAACTGTCTCATAAACAGAGAAGCAAGAGTGAAACTTCATGGCACAGTCTCTGAGTACAAAAGACATGAAAATGGTACACCGCAAGGAGGTATTCTTAGCCCTCTTCTCTTCAACTGTTTAATGGAAAGAATAATGAGGTTGAAACTCCCACATCACTGCAGGCTGCTAAACTACGCGGACGACTTTGTCATCATCATAAAAGGAAGGGATGCGGCGCGCCTTGCACCCAAATGCTTAGACTGCATCAGTAAAGAGGCAAAACAGATTGGGATCAAACTCAACCCCTCAAAGTCAAAGGCCATGCCCATAAAAATAGCGAAGCCCAACATCCAACTCACAGTACAGGGTCAACCAATAGAATGGGTCGACACCTATCAGTATCTAGGAATCATCCTGGACACACACAAATTTTAATGCTGAGGTCACATACTTGAGAGAGCGAACTGCGGCCCGGACGGCAATCCTCAGGTCGCTAACCTCCCTTTCTGGAGGAGCCAATCTGCAAGTCCTTCGCACATACTATGTACAGGCAGTCAGATCAGTGATCGATTATGCCGCACCTGCACTCACAAATCTATCACACCAACAGTGGAAAAAGCTTGAAGTTGCCCAAAACAATGCTATGAGAGCTGCACTGGGAGCCCCCATGTGGACCAGGCTTGAAACTCTTAGACTGGAGACGGGTTTGCCCTCTCTACAAGAAAGAATATCACAAAGGACAGCTACAATTATCAGTAAGATAATTATTTCTTCTGATCCAATCCCAGTACGGCAGGCTTTGGTGGTTGGACTAGGCCAAAACAATGGAAACTCTTGGGTTGCAAGAGCAGGAAAAGTCGTAAACAGACTACATTTAAAAAACATGATTCTTGATAGAGAGGGTGATCATCCACACCCAAATTACACTCCTTCCGCGCCGTGGGAAGAGCCTACTTTCAAAATAGTAATAGAAAGTCTCCCAATGAAAAAGGCTGCCTATGATCCGACAATCCTAAGGCGCATAATAGAAGAGCAAATGTATAGCATAGCAGTAGCAGGGGCCACCCACATCTTCACAGACGGATCGGTGGACACAGAATATGAGAGTGCTGGCGCTGCTCTTTGCACGGCCAGCGTACAGGCATATTGGAGACTGGGAGGACTAGTATCATCAACCCAAACTGAGCTGTTTGCCATACAACAGGCATTCGCATATGTGATTGCACAAAACACTCAAAATGCAATCATACACACAGACTCAAAAGCTGCACTTCAAATACTAGGACAAAAACAGTGGAAAGATAATGTGGAAATAATTACCACCATTTTGTATCTTGGAGCAGTCGCTAAAGGCAAAGGACTCAACATAACTTTAAACTGGATCCCATCCCATATTGGAATCCCATTAAATGAAAAAGCTGATGAAATTGCTAAATTGGCAACTCGTCATCCAGTGATACATAAAACAATTCAACCCAGCCTAGAGAACATAAAAAACATCATCACCAAAAAACTCTCACATCTCAACAAAGCCTACCTACACCAGAGAATAGCTGAAGGTTCGCCATCTGCAACATGGTATCTTCAGGCAACCAAATTAGAAAGGTTAAATATCCCAAAAGTCTAGGTTACAGATGCAACTGGGAGATTGGTGAACCCCGACAGAGAGAGTGCATCTTCTGCCAAACTGTCACAGAAAAGCCATTACTTCACTATCTTCTGGAATGTGAAGCAACCAATGACCTTAGAAGAGCTTTAAGAGTTCCTGAATCATGCAGTGGCCACCCTGAAGCCATCAACACAGCCACTCTCCTGGTCAACAAAGGTGTCCAGCAGCTGGACACCCTCATAAAGACTGTGAAGCAGTATCCTCCCCCGCGATAACAGCTTGATGGTTAAATGCAACCTCAAAATACTGAGAAAAAAAAAATGTACCACTTACGGGCTATTCATGCCCGTGCCACCTCTTGGGTGGCTTAATCTTTATCAATCAATCGTTAAGTGGAAGGCGAGGTTTCCTGTTTAGAGTAATTAAGTGTTGTCCGGAGTGAGGGGTTGTCTGAGGTTGTTGGTCTGTGGTCAGAGCACGGCGAGGGAGGTGTGTGTCCCCGTGTTCCATAGACGGGGTTGTCTCCTCCCTCACTTCTCACATTCCTTCCTCCTCCTCCTCCCTCTAACACAGTGACGTGTGGAGGAATACTGGCAACGTATTTGTTATGGCAATATCTGGATGCTTTCATATAAGCTGTTGGAAATGTTGGGCGATTTGTTTTAAAGAGTCGTTAGCGCTGACTGGGGGGGGGGGGGGGAAGCATTTAGGTAAGTTCTTGCAAGAAGTGCCAGATCAACCGGGTTGTGGTGGGTATGTGGGCCTGCGGGCCGCTCCAAGCAGTAGCCTGTTGGACCAAGTTATCACAAGTCGAGCCTGGCCTCGGGAACCTGTGAAACCTTAGGAGCCTGTGTGTGTGTGTGTGTGTGTGTGTGTACTCACCTAGTTGTGCTTGCGGGGGTTGAGCTTTAGCTCTTTGGTCCCGCCTCTCAACCGTCAATGTGTGTGTGTTTTCGATTCTCTCATAGGGGAAGTGTTCTCTTTGTTAAAATATTCTTGCGCGTTCATACAAGTGTGTGGTATCTATAGGCACGAGTTTTCCCTAGTAAATATGATATAAAATGTGTGTGTGATGTGTAACCATCCTCTGGTGTCATTGGGGGACAGAGATTCTAGTTACTTCATAACTAGTCTTACTGGCTGGTCAGTAAGGTGGTGTGGGAGCCTTAATAACCCTCCGGAGGTTGAACTGCTCATGTTGATTCGAAATATTTAAACTGACAAGTAAAAGAGTTCTCACCTTCCAATGTTACCAAACTGTGACATCAGTTCCAAGAAGGGTGTGGCTGGTGCTGCCACATACATAACAGCGGTGGCGTGCCGCACTAACGTTAAGTCCGCCAACCTCTTCAAGACGATGTCGTTTGTTATTGTATTTGTTTATTAAATCTCTCGTTTATGTGGCTAACAAAGAATGTGTTTGTGTTCGTTTGTGTATGTGTGTGTTGCTGGGTACTTTGTGGTGACTGATGAAGATTCAGCCACCCAGTACTTTGTGGTGGGTTGAGGGTGCGAACAACAGGCTCGGAACGACGGTTACCTTGCGGTGATTTCGGGCGTGAAGGTTCCCACGGCCCGGTCTCTCTAACCAGGCCTGTTACGGGTTATTCATGCACCTGAATAAGCGATCATGACGATTAAGCTTTTGGGTGGCTTAATCGTCATCAATCAGGCCTCCTGGTTGCTGGACAGGTCAACCAGGCTGTTAGATGCGGCTGCTCGCAGCCTGACGTATGAGTCAGCCTGGTTGATCAGGTATCCTTTGGAGGTGCTTATCCAGTTCTCTATTGAACACTGTGAGGGGTCGGCCAGTTATGTCCCTTATGTGTAGTGGAAGCGTGTTGAACAGTCTCGGGCCTCTGATGTTGATAGTTCTCTCTCAGAGTACCTGTTGCACCTCTGCTCTTCAACGGGGGTATTCTGCACATCCTGCCATGCCTCCTGGTCTCATGTGATGTTATTTCTGTGTGCAGGTTTGGGACCAGCCCCTCTACTATCTTCCACGTGTAAATTATATGTATCTCTCCCGCCTGCGCTCAAGAACAGGGTTTTCAAACATTGGGTCCCGACCCATTAGTGGGTCGCAAAACAACTAAAGTAGGTGGCGACAAACGAAAAAATCTACACAAAATAAGGAAGTGAGAGTGAGTCATCCGCATTCATCACTCATCACTGCAGTTTACGGAGTGATGGTACGCGTGTTGCCAGGCGCTTGGTGCTTCATTGTTGCACCTTAGTAGTTCATTTACACTGAAGAATGATTCTGAGCAATTATATTGATCATCATTGTGGATTAAGGTGAAAGGAGACTCTCCACTTTTAAATAAAAAGGCTGTCTTGATATTGTGTGAACGAGGAGTCTCCACATTAACTGTTAAGAACGAAAGACAGAAACCAAGTCAACACCGCACCAGACGTACCTGCTTGACTGAGTGATTCAATCGATTCATCAAGCAATGCACCGTTCTGGAGAACGGTACATAAGTGTACCGTTGTTTGTGGTCCAAATAGAACCAGCACCAGACAAGAGTGTACCGTTGTCCGTGTTCCAAATGGGAACCCGCTACTTTCGGACAAACAACCTCATCCTTCTCACTAAATGAAATTATTTTGTTATATTGTTTACTGTCTCTCTCTCTTGCTAGAATTATGCAAAATGTTTATTTGCATATATTTATATTCTTCATAAAATATAAATATGTAATTGAACTGAAATGATTCCATAATTGTGCATATATCATGTGTCAATAGTAAATAAAGGACTATTATTTGCTGTTTCTTGTAATATTTAATACACACAGCCATGCAGGGTCTTGTAATACACACACGGCCATACAGGGTCTTGTAATACACACACGGCCATACAGGGTCTTGTAATACACACACGGCCATACAGGGTCTTGTAATACACACACGGCCATACAGGGTCTTGTAATACACACACGGCCATACAGGGTCTTGTAATACACACACGGCCATACAGGGTCTTGTAATAAACACACGGCCATACAGGGTCTTGTAATACACACACAGCCATACAGGGTCTTGTAATACACACACGGCCATACAGGGTCTTGTAATACACACACAGCCATACAGGGTCTTGTAATACACACACGGCCATACAGGGTCTTGTAATACACACACGGCCATACAGGGTCTTGTAATACACACACAGCCATACAGGGTCTTGTAATACACACACGGCCATACAGGGTCTTGTAATACACACACAGCCATACAGGGTCTTGTAATACACACACGGCCATACAGGGTCTTGTAATACACACACAGCCATACAGGGTCTTGTAATACACACACAGCCATACAGGGTCTTGTAATACACACACGGCCATACAGGGTCTTGTAATACACACACAGCCATACAGGGTCTTGTAATACACACACAGCCATACAGGGTCTTGTAATACACACACAGCCATACAGGGTCTTGTAATACACACACAGCCATACAGGGTCTTGTAATACACACACAGCCATACAGGGTCTTGTAATACACACACACAGCCATACAGGGTCTTGTAATACACACACACAGCCATACAGGGTCTTGTAATACACACACACAGCCATACAGGGTCTTGTAATACACACACAGCCATACAGGGTCTTGTAATACACACACACGGCCATACAGGGTCTTGTAATACACACACACAGCCATACAGGGTCTTGTAATACACACACACAGCCATACAGGGTCTTGTAATACACACACACGGCCATACAGGGTCTCACTATGAGGCAGCTGACTGTGGGGTCGCTGTAAACAAAGTTAGACAAACGCTGTTCTAGAGAATACAGATTTCAAAATGTAAATGAGTCGCAATAATTTAGAGGGAACCACGTTTCCGTTCCACTCTGCATTCCAACCACTTGGGTTGGACGGCAGAGCGACGGTCTCGCTTCATGCAGGTCGGCGTTCAATCCCCGAGCGTCCAAGTGGTTGGGGGTTTCATTACCCTCGTCCCATCCCAAATGCTTATCCCATCCTAGTGCTACATAGTCATAATGACTTGGCGATTTCCGCTGATAATTCCCTCCCTCCCTGTTTTTTTTCCTTAGGGATATGCGGCTTCAGCATATTTCTAGTGCTACTGAGCATATTTCTAGTGCTACTGAGCATATTTCTAGTGCTACTGAGCATATTTCTAGTGCTACTGAGCATATCTGTTTTCCTTGGACTGATTTAGGGTTGTATGCTCTAGCTGTCTTTCCCAAATTATTCCTGTGAGGTCATAATTTATTAGTATATTTGTTAATTGTGTGTTTTTTAATATTTTTTTTCCATTTTAATTTATTTTAAATGTGTTGTGATATGTTATGTTAATGATTAATACTAATACATGTGTGTGTTGATGATGAGTGTGGTGGTAGTGAGGACGTGTGAGGGTGGTGGTAGTGAGGACGTGTGAGGGTGGTGGTAGTGAGGACGTGTGAGTGTGGTGGTAGTGAGGACGTGTGAGGGTGGTGGTAGTGAGGACGTGTGAGGGTGGTGGTAGTGAGGACGTGTGAGGGTGGTGGTAGTGAGGACGTGTGAGGGTGGTGGTAGTGAGGACGTGTGAGGGTGGTGGTAGTGAGGACGTGTGAGGGTGGTGAGTAATGGTTGGTCTTGTGTTGCAGGTAGGTGTTGCAGCAGGTGGTGGGGGGGGGGAGAGCTGCCTTCACCAGTGGCAGCAGTCTTCCCACCTGCCTTCACCAGTGGCAGCAGTCTTCCCACCTGCCTTCTCTCTGTATGTACTCTGTGTTTACCTCGTCTTAAAATATGTTCCTGGCTGAAGTATACTTATTGATCAGAAAGCTTATGACACGGATTAAATAATTCTAGAGATTGATAAACTTAAGGTAAAGAAAGAGAGAAAATCGGCCTGCCACTTTGTAGCCGGGCATGACCTCCCTCCATCCTTGGTGGTGAGGAGGGTGGTGGTGAGGATGGAGGTGGTGGTGGGGGTGGAGGTGGTGGTGGTGAGGATGTTGGTGGTGGTGGCGAGGATGGACGTGGGGGTGGTGGGGGTGGTGGTGGGGATGGAGGTGGGGATGGAGGTGGTGGGGATGGAGGTGGTGCTGGTGGAGAGGAGGATGGTGAGGTGAAAAGTGACTAGTGGGATTTATTTACAATTTATTAATTTATATTAATTTATTTCTTACATTAATTTATGTATTTCTATAGCAGAGTGTATGATGTTAAAGTTGACTGTATGATTTAAATTCCAACAAATCGTTTCCTACACAAGCTGGGTGGTTTATTAAATTATATTGTCTACCAGTCGAAATTATCGATTGGTAGACATTCAGTACAATGTTACCAGGTGTTATGACTACAAATGATTGGTTAATACATAGGGAAACCTTATGTGTATAGTTGATTTTGGCGGCGTGGACACCCAGATACGAACACGGTGATCACTTGTTCTACCAGGTAGTTGAGTGCTAATTCTTCTCCCCCTTCAATTACACCTGTCAAGGGGCGCACACAGTAATAATCGTAACCAATATATGAGGGCTATATCAGGGGGAATTATTGTAATTTATTAGATAAGATTTAATTAATAATTACCCTGTTTGGGTGGCTCGTAAAGTGTTCTCACCGGCATACCTGATCTATACTACTGGCCAGGAACAGTTAGATTCAAGAGGTTATCAGGCACAAGACACTTTCCCTATTGTATAAGAAGCTGGGCTGATGATGGCAGCTGTTTACATCCCACAACACTACGTCTAGAGGGAAAATAGTGGAGGTTCAAGTTAAAAAAATTAATTCAGATTTAGAAGAACTTAAGAAATGCCCAAAGACCTGAAAGCTGCCGTATTAAAAGTTATGACAAGTTTTGTATTGATAGGTATTTGTATGGTCAGCACAGTAACCGAACCAGGGAATGTGATGTAGTCAGTGGTAATTCGCCTTGGCTATAGACACATCTGGCAGGTTAGTGAGGCTGAGCCACTACCAGAATACTCAGATTGTAAACTCTGTGATAAACCTTTAATGCATTCACTAGAACACTATTGATGAATGTGAAGCCGTAAAGGACTTTAGACCTCCTGGCCTATTGTACCACCAACTGTGTAACTATTTTATTGACTCAGGTGTTCTGGACGACATCCTGACAATTTACCCAAAATTTGCTTGTCCATTTTAAAGAATGAAGAACAATTTTTATTTATATTCTAAGCTGCATCACTTATGAACCCATCCCTGCCCTTGTGTGGCAGTGCACATCCCTGCCCTTGTGTGGCAGTGCACATCCCTGCCCTTGTGTGACAGTGCACAATAGAAAGTTGTTTTCACATATCCATACATTAAAACATTGATTGTAACCATGATATATATGTGCCTCAGCCTACAGATTAGGCCTATTGTCTTTTGTATGACCCTCTGTCCTGCGTGACAGTGAATACCACCATTATCCTCACTTTAATAAGACTTAATAGAAATCCTCAGATTAGGCAAAATTTTAATTAATTATGTCAATCGAGATGTTAATAATAATAATGTTCCAGTGAGCTCCCTGCCAGACCTTTGTTTATGCTAAATTTAATGGCGTCAGCCCTCCTCCCAACATCGGCTTTGCTCCAGCTGCGTTTTATCAAGAAGAGGAAAGAAGGTTTATGTTTAATCTATTTTAGTCTTGATAATGAAGTTCGTTCCAGGGAAATGTTTGTACGATGTTTACAGTCCAGAGACTGATGTTTTAAGAAGAATTACCAATATTATTAGCTGGTAAATTTAATAGCAACGTGGCAATGATATGCCCGTTTTCTTCCCAGGAAAATTCAACTGCTATCTCGTTTTCTTTGGAGGAATTTGTTAGTAAATGGTGTCGTTTTTTGTGGCGGGTGGTGGTGGGAGTGAGGAGGGTGGTGGTGGTGAGGAAGGTGGTGGTGGTGGTGGTAGGAGTGAGGAAGGTGGTGGTGGTAGGAGTGAGGAAGGTGGTGGTGGCAGGAGTGAGGAAGGTGGTGGTGGCGGCGGCGAGGAGGGTGGTGATGGTGGCGGCCGCGGATCATTAAGGGAAGTAGTGGGATAAAAAAATATATCAGATATTGGCCCCCGAGAGAAAACAGTTTGAGAAAAAGCTGTTTATCCCGAAGGTCAAAACACGGACATAAATTTAGCTTTAAGGTAAAAGGGAATTGTGGTGGGGGGGGTCTTGAGATGGTTGGGGTGTGGGGGGTCTTGAGATGGGGTGTGGGGGGGTCTTGAGATGGTTGGGGTGTGGGGGGGGGGTCTTGAGATGGGGTGTGGGGGGGTCTTGAGATGGTTGGGGTGTGGGGGGGTCTTGAGATGGGGTGTGGGGGGGTCTTGAGATGGTTGGGGTGTGGGGGGGGGTCTTGAGATGGGGTGTGGGGGGGTCTTGAGATGGTTGGGGTGTGGGGGGGGGTCTTGAGATGGTTGGGGGTGTGGGGGGTCTTGAGATGGTTGGGGTGTGGGGGGGTCTTGAGATGGTTGGGGTGTGGGGGGGTCTTGAGATGGTTGGGGTGTGGGGGGGGTCTTGAGATGGTTGGGGGTGTGGGGGGGGGTCTTGAGATGGTTGGGGTGTGGGGGGGGTCTTGAGATGGTTGGGGGTGTCGGGGGGGGGAGGAAAATGTCTTTCCTACATTTTTTGTTTCCCTTCACCTAGTTGGTGATGATGGGACCAGACTCATCCACTCCCTTTCTTTACTCATGAGTTGTGTGGGTAATGACACAATACACGGGTTGTATTGTGTCAACTGGGAACCGGTTGTGTCGTGGCGAGAGGTTGATAAACACCAGGAAATGTGTGAACTGCTCACCCATACCATTAGTTAACTAAGTCATGATGTAAGAGGTAATAATAGCCCGCGGTGGGACTCGACGACCACTTACTCACCTACTCTACCAACCTCTACATCTTTCTCCAGCTTGGGCGCCTTTGTTGACATTATTAAACAC
>NC_091171.1:9819500-9837000 GCF_040958095.1 Procambarus clarkii
GGCCGTCTTATCTGCCTTGATCATCCTCTTAAGTGTGTCGCGTTTGTCGGGTTGTTGGTCCCCCTTCACGCTCTCTCTCTCTCCGTCTCTCTCGGCCTCTCCCCTCCTCTCCCCTCCTCTCCCCTCCTCTCCACTCCTCTCCACTCCTCTCTCCCCCTCTCTCCCCCTCTAGCATCACCGTCATCACCCTCGGATGTTTCACTTGCCCCGGTTCTTCCCTCCATTTCCTTTGTCCCATCTCCCTGTCTTCACTTTGCTAGTTTCCTTACGTCCTTCCCTTCTCTCTGTGTCTTTTCCCCTTTCTCTTCTGGCGCCTGTTTCATTCCTCAGTTCCTTCCTTCCTCTTTCTTTTGTCATCCAGCGCCTCTTCCACCCCCTCCCTTATATTTCACCCCCTCCCTTATATTTCACCCCCTCCCTTATATCCCACCCCCTTCCCCTCTATTCCACCCCTCTCCCCTCGTTTACTGTATCCTCATGTGGACACAATACTTTCTCTGCCTGTGCCTTTTCCTGCTTTCTCTTCCCTCCTCCCTCCCCTCCTCCCTCCCCTCCTCAATCCTCCCCTCCCCCCCCCACCCCCCTCCGCCTCACCCGAGCACTTTGCATATGACACTTGGCCTCTTCCCACCCCCCTTCACCCCCCCCCGTACCATCGCCTTTATTCATACTCGCTAGAATTCAATAAATCAATAATGAATTCCGCTCCCGACATGAATATTGTTTGGGAAGACTAAGGCGGCTCTGGACCCGGGGTGGGTCCGCCCCCTTGCTTTGTTTACTGTCATTGTTCGTTTGTTTACCTCTCTCGTTGTTGTTTGGTGGTGACTGTGTCTGTTGTTTGGTGGTGACTGTGTCTGTTGTTTGGTGGGGGACTGTGTCTGTTGTTTGGTGGGGGACTGTGTCTGTTGTTTGGTGGAGACTGTGTCTGTTGTTTGGTGGGGGACTGTGTCTGTTGTTTGGTGGGGACTGTGTCTGTTGTTTGGTGGGGGACTGTGTCTGTTGTTTGGTGGGGGACTGTGTCTGTTGTTTGGTGGGGGACTGTGTCTGTTGTTTGGTGGGGGACTGTGCCTGTTGTTTGGTGGGGGACTGTGCCTGTTGTTTGGTGGGGGACTGTGTCTGTTGTTTGGTGGGGGACTGTGTCTGTTGTTTGGTGGGGGACTGTGTCTGTTGTTTGGTGGGGGACTGTGTCTGTTGTTTGGTGGGGGACTGTAGTGTTTACTTTATGAATTCCCGCGTGTACAGTTGCTCTTCTTGCTGTTGGTATCCCTGAGTGTACTGGACGTTTGTGGCTCAGTTGGTACACCTGTCATGGTGACCGGTGTTGTACTCGCCTAGTTGTGCTTGCGGGGGTTGAGCTTAGGTTCTTTGGTCCCGCCTCTCAACAGTCATTGAAGTGGTGTACAGGATCCTGGGCCTACTGGGCTCTATCATATCTATATATGATACTGTGTATGGAGTCTGCCTCCACCACATCACTGAAGTGTGGCGCCGACTCCCCCTGAAAGTGTGGCGCCGACCCCCCTGAAAGTGTGGCGCCGACCCCCCTGAAAGTGTGGCGCCGACCCCCCTAAAAGTGTGGCGCCGACCCCCCTAAAAGTGTGGCGCCGACCCCCCTAAAAGTGTGGCGCCGACCCCCCTAAAAGTGTGGCGCCGACCCCCCTAAAAGTGTGGCGCCGACCCCCCTAAAAGTGTGGCGCCGACCCCCCTGAAAGTGTGGCGCCGACCCCCCTGAAAGTGTGGCGCCGACCCCCCTGAAAGTGTGGCGCCGACCCCCCTGAAAGTGTGGCGCCGACCCCCCTGAAAGTGTGGCGCCGACCCCCCTGAAAGTGTGGCGCCGACCCCCCTGAAAGTGTGGCGCCGACCCCCCTGAAAGTGTGGCGCCGACCCCCCTGAAAGTGTGGCGCCGACCCCCCTGAAAGTGTGGCGCCGACCCCCCTGAAAGTGTGGCGCCGACCCCCCTGAAAGTGTGGCGCCGACCCCCCTAAAAGTGTGGCGCCGACCCCCCTAAAAGTGTGGCGCCGACCCCCCTAAAAGTGTGGCGCCGACCCCCCTGAAAGTGTGGCGCCGACCCCCCTGAAAGTGTGGCGCCGACCCCCCTGAAAGTGTGGCGCCGACCCCCCTGAAAGTGTGGCGCCGACCCCCCTGAAAGTGTGGCGCCGACCCCCCTGAAAGTGTGGCGCCGACCCCCCTAAAAGTGTGGCGCCGACCCCCCTAAAAGTGTGGCGCCGACCCCCCTAAAAGTGTGGCGCCGACCCCCCTAAAAGTGTGGCGCCGACCCCCCTAAAAGTGTAGCGCCGACCCCCCTAAAAGTGTGGCGCCGACCCCCCTAAAAGTGTGGCGCCGACCCCCCTAAAAGTGTGGCGCCGACCCCCCTAAAAGTGTGGCGCCGACCCCCCTAAAAGTGTGGCGCCGACCCCCCTAAAAGTGTGGCGCCGACCCCCCTAAAAGTGTGGCGCCGACTCCCCTAAAAGTGTGGCGCCGACCCCCCTAAAAGTGTGGCGCCGACCCCCCTAAAAGTGTGGCGCCGACCCCTGAAGTGTTGACCCTAGGTGAACTATTTGAACAAGCACAAAATATAATCATGGATCATTTTTAAACAGGTCTTAGAACGACAAAAAAACGTTAAACACACTACAAAAAACAGTAATTAACTTGTAAACTGACTCCTCATAGTAATGTTTTATTCTGTTCGGTTGTTCCACGTTTCATAATTTGTTCATTCTCTGGGAGATGTTCATTTAGGAGTGAGATGGTCAGGTTGGAAGTGGGTTGTTGTGGTCACTCAGTTGATGGGACTGTATATAGGTAAGGGGAAGATGATGCTTTGAAGGGTGCCGTTTATGGGGGGAGGGGCTGGCAATGGCTGTCAATGTTAGTAGTAGTGACAGTGGTGGTGGTGGTGGGGGGGGGGGGTGAGACTGGTTATAGAACACCACCCCTCCCCCCCCCCCAAACCGCCCCCCCAAAACGGCCCCCCCCAAAACCGCCCCCCCAAAACCGCCCCCCAAAACCGCCCCCCAAAACCGCCCCCCAAAACCGCCCCCCCCCCAAAAAAAAAAAAAAACCGCCCCCCCCAAAACCGGCCCCCCCCAAAACCGCCCCCCCCCCAAAACCGCCCCCCCCCAAAACCGCCCCCCCCCAAAAACCGGCCCCCCCCCCAAAACCGGCCCCCCCCCAAAACCGCCCCCCCCAAAACCGCCCCCCCAAAAAAAACAGCCCCCCCCCCAAAAAAAAAAACCGCCCCCCCAAAAACCGCCCCCCCCCCACACCTCTCATCTCCCCCTCACTCAAGAACACCGCGCCGCCCCCTACCCCCCCTCATCTCCCCTCATTTCTTTTGAACTAAACTGATTTTCCCCCTCACTGGATGTGTAATATTTAATGACCAACTTATTTGTCTTTGATGTATGACATTCAATAAGAGGCCGCGATGAGAGGCACGGGCCATGGTTGGCAGGGACAGGGAGAAGAAGAGAGGCAGCATCACAGAGTGCGGTAGAGGCAGCGGTTGAAGCACCACCAGAGGTATATACACTATGTATAGTATAGACAGGTGCTGGGACGAAGACAGGGCTATAGGCAAATCCAGCGACAGTGTGTGATAGTCGCCGCCATCTCTTGAGTGTACCAAACACCATTTCCTGTTCCCAGGTGGAAGGATGGGATCTTACTGACACCTGTGTAGTTTCCTTCTTACTATACAATTGTTGTTCAGAAGTGATGTGCGGGTACCATGGTCGAGGAGTCAGTTCACCCGGGGAGACCAGCAAGGACAGTCCTGAACACAAGACTTGTTTCAGTAGGAACAAGTAGGGCTTAGTGGGTGGAGACCCTCAGTTGTCTGAGGTAGCCAGCGATGATGGTGATGGACCGACGCATCCCGGGATGGCCCAGTTGTGTTACTTGTTGATGAAGTAACTCGAATGTTACTTTATGTTGGAACGATGTTACTTGATGTTGGAACTTGATGATAATGATAGAATTAGTCCGTCTGACCTCCAAGTTAAGGCTTGATAGAGGTGAAGCCTTTAGGGGGAGGCCAGCCAGCGTGTTGCTGGAGTTTTGAGGTGGTGTTTTGACACTGTGATGATACTGTGGGGGACTGGCCCATGAATTGCTGAGAAAGGTGGACTCGCCGGCGTCAGGACCGTAGAATAAAAGGCTCAGGGAAGGAACCTGGAGTGTTATTACACCTTTCGGACCCGTTGGCATGCAACCCGTTCTCGCAAATTTAATAAGTCAATATTGACTTATTAGTTGCGTGCATAGGTGACATACTAAACATAATAGTTTCCCTTGAAAAGCTTCATAGAAAACACCGACCTTACCTAACCTACTTAGTATGTTAAAATAAGCATCTTTTAGCTTCGTAATTACAGTTGTTACTTAACCTATTATAGGTATAGGTTAGGTAATAATTGTAATTACGAAGCAATAAGATGTTTATCTTAACATACTAAGTAGGTTAGGTAAGGTCGGTGTTTTCTATGAAGCTTTTCAAGGGTAACTATTATGTTAAGTATGTCACCTATGCACATATTTAATAAGTCAATATTGACTTATTAAATTTGCGAGAACGGGTTGTAGCATGAGGTACTTGGAGCTTTGGAATTACTTTATTCACTCTCGTATTCTTGAAGATATCCTCACAGTATACCCAAAAATTGCCAGTGCAGGCTACTGAACACATGGCTCTGTATGACTAACCATCCTGCGAGATGGGGACTTTTAGTATCACTGCTGCCTTATTCACTCTTGTGTTGATGATATCCTCATAATGCACCCAGAGTCTGCCAGTGTAAAGTGCCTATCACATGGCCCTGTATGACTAACCATCCTGCGAGATGGGGACTTTTAGTATCACTGCTGCCTTATTCACTCTTGTGTTGATGATATCCTCATAATGCATCCAGAGTCTGCCAGTGTAAAGTGCCTATCACATGGCCCTGTATGACTAACCATCCTGTGTGATGGGGATTTTTAGCATCACGTAGCTAGCTTTTTGACGCACTGTACTCCACTTCATGTAGTCTAGGGCAGCGGCACAAATGCAGATGTACCTCATATATTAATAATAAAAATGAATGTTGTACGATAGAAGATAGCAGAAGTTGTTTTGTAGTGTCGTGTGTGTGACAGTGACACCTGCGGTTATCCCTATTGAAAATATGTAATAAGTGTATATAGTTAAGAAGTAGACGTGGTAATGGTTTGTGTAGTGTTGGTTAGCCCTATTCCCGTAGGATTGATTATTACTACTCAGTCCTTAATAACTTACCTGTGACTCGAGGATGAATCTGGTAAGAACAGGCACTAAGGCCCCATACAACACTTGAACATAAAGAACCCGGTAACTGGGTTACATGCGTCAGGCTGCTCGCAGCCGCGTCCAACAGCCTGGTTGACCAGTCCAGCAACCAGGAGGCCTGGTCGACGACCGGGCCGCGGGGTCGCTGAGCCCTGAAATCACCTCAAGGTAACCTCAATGTAGGAGTGAGGGTGTACCACAGGGATATGTGGCAATATGGGAGTAAATAAACAAATTTGTGGCCACTGTAACAACTTCTTAAAGACGAAGGTAACGGGAATTGAATGTTATATCTGTAAGACGGCTTGTACAGGAGTGAGTAACACTACGGCACTGAGAGATGGCCACTTGCTCTGGGTGTGTAAAAATGACCTGCCAGCTTGGAATATCCTAAAAAACCTTCTAGATAACATGACGCATGATCGGAAAACATCATTCATTGGAAGCCTACCAGCCATCCAGAAGGAGTGGGAAAGGAACAACAACAATTCTAATATACAAGCGGCGGAGGCTATAGTCAGGGATGAAACTGAGGCTGAAACTCAGGAAGTTGCAAACTCTGACTCAGTAGGCCTGGATGTAGATGACAGTAAACTAGAAAGTGTACCAGACAGCACTGACAGCTCGATAGGTACAGACACCACGACGGTTCTCGATAGAGCAATTCAGAACAGAAGGACAGACTTGTGCAAATTTTATGCAAAGGGCATATGCAGATATAGATATGCTGGTAATAAGAAAGGATTAGAATGCAGTTACCAACATCCCAAAAAATGTTTAAATATGCTTAGGAAAGGTGAGTGTCGATTTGGATCAATATGTAGGTTTTTCCATCCTGACATGTGCCAAACCTCACTGGAGGACAGAAAATGCTATGACCTTAGCTGCCCACACTTTCACGTGAAAGGCACGGAACGCTACATAAAGAGTGGCAAGCAGGATAATGAATTTGGAGGAAACTCTATAAATTTTTTATACCAGACCGGCAGAGAATTCAAAAGGAGCAGCATGGAGAGTGTATGGAACTGGATGCCAGATCCACTGGCATTCCAGAATTACAGATACAATTACCCACCGAAAGGGAACTACAACTACGACAGAAAACTGCCCTACAACAATCAGTACTGGTCAGAACAAACTCATTATGTCCACGATTAATGGACGTGCCGAAAAAGTCTCCCATTCAAACTATCACTAATAGAGTAACCTCATTCATCTTTGCCAACATACAAGGACTGAAAACAAGAACAAACAACAAAGTACAGTTCATAAATGGCCTCCTCACGGAGTCAAATGCAGTATTTGGAGCTTTTACAGAAACCCATGCAGGGGAATTGTTGGACAGTGAGATCTGGATTCCAGGATATAACCTATACAGGTGTGATAGGAAAATTAGGTCACATGGAGGAGTGGGTCTGTATATTAGGGAAGACCTTGTATGCTCGGAGCTCCTAAACGTTACAAATGAGGTGGTAGAGGTACTGGGATTAAAAATAGAGAAAATAAATTTAGTGATTATACTAATATACAAACCGCCAGATGCAACGGCTGAGGAATTCACAGAACAGATAAGCAAAATAGAGAATAGCCTTGATAATTTGGAGAACCCGATACCTGATATTATTTTCCTAGGTGACTTCAACTTGCCTAGTCTCAGGTGGAAAATAGCAAACAATAATATTATACCAGGAAATCTATCAGGACCTAACCAACCACAGATTAGAGAACTACTTAGATTCTGTGACAAATTTTCACTCAATCAGCAGATATCGGAGCCAACGAGAAATGAAAATATTCTAGATCTGGTCTTTACGAACAATGAAGACATTATCAGAGACATTACGATATCAGATACCACATACTCAGATCACAAACTCATTGAAGTGCAAACGACCATCAATACTCAGAATAGACCTAAAACGTTGATAAAGCGAGAGGGGCTATTCAGTAAATTCAATTTTAATAATAAAAGGATAGACTGGGAGATAATAAACAGGGAACTTACAAACATTCCATGGGGAACTGTTCTAAATAATAAAAGTCCTACAGAAGGAATAGAAAAACTTACTTCAGAAGCGTATCAAGTCTGTCTGAAACATGTTCCTTTGAGGAAAGCCAGAAAGAGATCTAACGTAGAAAGAGAACGCAGACGACACTATAAACGCAGGAAAGAAATAACGGAACTGCTTATGCAGACACGAATTTCCCGTCAAAGAAGGAATAATTTAAATAGGGAGATTGAAGAAATCGAGCGGAAATTGAAACACTCATATGAAACTGAAGAAAGGCAGTTAGAACAGAAAGCAATTCAGGAAATAAAGAAAAATCCAAAATATTTTTTCTCATATGCGAAATCAAAAGCAAAAACCACTGCCAGTATTGGACCTATTCGTACAAGTGAAGGTTCATACACGGAGGATGACAAAGAAATTAGTGAAATCCTAAAAAAGCAGTATGAGGACATGTTTAGCACTCCAATAAACAACATGAAGGTGGAAGATCCAGACAATTTCTTTATGCGGGATATTCAAACCCCGGTAAATATAACTGATATAAACACGAGCGCACTAAATTTTGAAAAAGAAATTGAAAACATGCCCATGCACTCGGCCCCAGGTCCAGACTCATGGAATTCAATATTTATAAAGAAATGCAAAGTGCCGGTAGCACAGGCACTCAGTATAGTGTGGAGGAAGAGCTTGGACACGGGGGAGATACCAGATGCACTTAAAGTAGCAGACATAGCCCCTCTACACAAGGGAGGGAGCAAAGCATTGGCAAAAAATTATAGACCAGTTGCACTAACATCGCACATCATAAAAGTATTTGAGAGTGATTAGGAGTCAGGTCACCAATTTCATGGAGACCAATGACCTTCATAACCCAGGCCAACATGGATTTCGAGCGGGAAGATCGTGCCTCTCACAGCTACTTGAGCACTACGACAAAGTCACTGAGGCATTAGAAGAGAAACAGAATGCTGATGTGATATACACGGACTTCGCAAAGGCCTTCGATAAATGTGACCATGGCGTGATAGCACACAAAATGAAGTCAATGGGAATAACCGGTAAAGTAGGACGCTGGATACTCAGTTTTCTGTCAAACAGGACTCAGCGAGTAACTGTCAACCATATAAAATCTAGTCCAAGTGCAGTGAAACGCTCTGTACCTCAGGGTACAGTCCTTGCACCACTGCTTTTCCTTATTCTCATATCAGATATAGACAAAAATACAAGTCACAGCTTCGTATCATCCTTTGCAGATGACACAAAAATCAGTATGAAAATTACCTCGGCTGAGGACATTGAAAAACTTCAAGCTGATATTAATAAAGTTTTCGACTGGGCATCAGAAAATAACATGATGTTTAACAGTGATAAATTCCAGGTACTCGGGTACGGTAAAAATGAGGACCTTAAACATAATACAGAGTACAAAACACAATCAAATGTACCCATAGTAGGAAAACAGCATGTAAAGGATTTGGGAATAATAATGTCTGACGACCTAACGTTTAAGGAGCATAACCAAGCAAATATTGCGACAGCCAGAAAAATGATAGGATGGATTACGAGAACTTTCAAATCCAGGGATCCCATCACAATGGTTGTACTCTTCAAGGCACTTGTGTTGTCCCGTCTTGAGTACTGCTCAGTACTCACTTCCCCCTTCAAAGCAGGAGAGATTGCTGAAATAGAGGGAATACAGAGAACATATACGGCACGCATAGACGCAATAAAGCACCTAAATTATTGGGATCGTCTCAAAGCCCTCCAAATGTACTCACTAGAAAGAAGACGAGAGAGATATCAAATAATATACACCTGGAAGATACTGGAGGGCCAAGTACCAAATCTACACAGTAAAATAACAACGTACTGGAGTGAACGACATGGAAGAAAATGTAGAATAGAACCAATGAAGAGCAGAGGTGCCATAGGCACAATCAGAGAACACTATAAACATCAGAGGTCCGCGGTTGTTCAACGTCCTCCCAGCAAGCATAAGAAATATTGCCGGAACAACCGTGGACATTTTCAAGAGGAAACTAGATTTATTCCTCCAAGGAGTGCCGGACCAACCGGGGTGTGGTGGGTATGTGGGCCTGCGGGCCGCTCCAAGCAACAGCCTGGTGGACCAAACTCTCACAAGTCGAGCCTGGCCTCGGGCCGGGCTTGGGGAGTAGACGAACTCCCAGAACCCCATCAACCAGGTATCAACCAGGACAGAACACCCGAAGTTACGGGAGAGGTCGGGACAAGTGTCTCCTCGTCCAATCATTTCTCTTCCTTGGATGTCTTCTCGCCTCTTGCTGTGTGATCCTTCATACCCTTCCCATATCCCCTCCTCCCTTCACCCTAGTCCTCTCTCGTCTACCACATCTACATGCTTTTTATAGCTAAGTTGTTACTTTATTGTGTGTCACCTAGTTGAAACACACGATAGGTTGAGCGCTGCTCCTTCGGCCCGCCTCTCAACTGTGAATCAACTAATTCCCCCCCCCCCCCCCCCCACACACACACACACACACACACACACACACACAAACACGCCCCAGGAAGCAACCCGTAACAGCTATCTAATTCCCAGGTACCTATTTGCTGCTAGGTAATAGGGGCATCAGGGTGAAAGAAACTCTGCCCATTTGTTTACGCCTCCATCGGGGGATCGAAGCCCGGTCCCCAGAATTGAGAGTCCTGAGTGCTGTCTACTCAGCCACCAGGCGCCCTCGATGTGCGTGTGCGCGCGTGTATGTGTGCGTGTACGTGTGCGTGCTGTGTACGTGGTTCACACCTGGGGTGTTCTCTTACACTGTATGAGTGTTAGTGAATATTGAGTCGTATTGTTACTCATATTATTCATCACCAACCTCACAAGTCACACTCAACACAACTGTTACGCTAGAAGAATACATCTAGTTAGCGAGTCCGCCGGAGAGACTTTACCTGAATTTACCTGGAGCCCAATATCTCTAGTGGCCTCGGTGGGGAGAGAACGCCAGCGGCCTTTGACAAACAGTTCCTCCATTATGCCTGAGAGTTTCAAACTGGTTTTCCTTGGTACAACTGGGTAAAGCATTCTGGATATTGACAAGAGACTGTGGTGGTTGTTGATGGTCCTCGTACTCGCAAGATCTTCAACAACAGTCAGTAATTCAACAACGATCCCAATAATTTAGGTGCTTTATCTCATCTATGCGTGCCGTATATGTTCTCTGTACTCCCTCTAATTCAGCAATCTCTCCTGCTCTGAAGGGGGAAGTGAGTACCGAGCAGTACTCAAGACGGGACAACACAAGTGACTTGAAGAGTACAACCATTGTGATGGGATCCCTGGATTTGAAAGTTCTCGTAGGATTGATTACGATTACTCTTTTGACTGTGGGACGATTTCCAGAGGCTTTTGGCACTTAAAATACTACATGTCGACGGCACCAAACCTCCCATGCTCTCTCTAACCCTCCCATGCTCCCTCTAAACCTCCCATGCTCCCTCTAAACCTCCCATGCTCTCTCTAAACCTCCCATGCTCTCTCTAAACCTCCCATGCTCTCTCTAAACCTCCCATGCTCTCTCTAAACCTCTCTGAAACAGATGTAGGATAAGGCTCATTACCAACCATGAGCTCTCGCGCGTGCGTGTGCAGGCCTGGAGGTGGTGAGAGGGCACTAGGCACCCGTGCATTACAGGAAGTATTGGCAGTGCTCGCCATTTACGGCAGCAACAGTTTATGTGATAACGGTGTTGGAGGGCCGGCCGGCGCCCCACGGAGGCCACGCTCCTCTTCCCAATGACTTTTGTGATTTTTTTCTTTGTTTATTTATCATGTGATACTTTTTAATTAGTTGTTAGTCTCACACACACACACACACACACACACACACACACACACACACACACACACACACACACACACACACACACACACACACACACACAGTCCTATCATATCCCCCCATGCAGGGGACTTCCTTTTGGCAGTCCCTATGTCTGCGACAGGCACACGTCTTGATCCGCAGGAGCTCCGTATTACAGTCGCTCTCCGTCTTGCTGCCCCTATCTACACTGTTCATAGGTGTATTTGCGGCGAGGCAGATGCTGACGAATATGGATTGCATGGCCTGCACTGTGGAAAATCTGGTGGTTGGCACACTAGACACGACGAAGTCAATGACATCTTTGAAAGAAGCCTTGCCTCTGCTCAGTGTCCAGCGGAGAGAGAGCCCCGCAACCTATTGAACCATGACTCTGTTAGCTTTGCCGGCCGACCAGACGGAATCGCACTGCGCCCGTGGAAGGGTGGCAGACAGTTGGCGTGGGACTATACTTGCGTATCCACCCTGGCAACCACATACATCAACCTCTCTGCCGGCACAGCAGGAGCCGCGGCGACACACAGAGAAAGAGACAAGTCAGCCAAGTACATACAGGCAATTACATCATCTGTACAACTTCGTTCCAATAGGGTCTGAGACCCTAGGCCCTTGGGGGGGGAGAGAGTTCAAGAAGGTTTCTTAAGGATCTTGGTTCCAAGCTCATTGATACTACAAGAGACCTGTTATGACCCTGGGTTCCTCAGTGGAAACCAGAGGTCAAAATTGAGCTATTAAACTTTCTTATAGTATAGTTGGACGCATCACGAGCTGCAATTGTTTGCATCTTCCCTGCCAGACGTAAGACTATTCTTGTTTCTCAAAGAGCATTTAAAGACTGAGTTTGGGGTTGATTATTAAATAATAACATAGGCACGAACTATATTTACTAATACTTTCTAATCATTTGTAAAGTAAACCTGAGTAAACTTGGTATAGGGCTGCGGTACGATTTGTTGAGCAGTCAGCCGGCAGCGAGCCAGCTGGGGGGAAGGAGACTTGACAGACTTCTTCTTCTCTGAGCTGGCGTGGTGTGGACTGGATCCTCCTACCCTTCCTCCTCGTTTCTTATTTCTGTGTCTTGTTTCCAGCTAAGTATACTGTGTACATTCTTCATTGTCTGGCATACACGTGTTCTATGTGCAGAGTATTATACTTTGTGTGTAGTAGGTGTTCTTAGTGTTTATATTACTAGCTATTCTAAGGGGGGGTCCCAGTGGAACCACGTGGTCTCCCTACCCTAAGCTGACTCTAGCTCAAGTGTTTCCCTAGTAGAACTTTACCCTAGCTTGTGTTCAGTGTAAAACCTTGTATCCTGCTTAAGTGGACCAAGGTTTTTAACGTAAGATAGTGTGGTAAAGTTGTTATTGTTTTTGTTATTGGTGTGAATGTATATGGGGGGTGGTTAAGGGGTTAATAAATAAGTAAGTGAAGTAATGTAGTATCAGTTCTACCTGTGTAGGAGATCTTAGATCAACCTAGCAGTAAAACAGGTACCTGGGTGTTAGTCAGCTGTCACGGGCTGCTTCCTGGGGGTGGAGGCCTGGTCGAGGACCGGGCCGCGGGGACACTAAAAAGCCCCGAAATCATCTCAAGATAACCTCAAGATAACCTCTAGACTGACCTTGTGTGTAGCCAAGTATTCAGCACTGCTTATAGTTTTATTTGGGGGCCGGGCCCTTGAGATCTCCCATATTGATAACTCTTAATGCTTACTATTGCCCCTACATCCAGATAATACTAGGCTCCATAGTACAGACACTCCCCTATTTAACAAGACCCTAGAGCGGCAAGTTTTCTCTTTCAGCGCCTCAGTGTCGCGATCCAGAGGGGGAATGCTCGCTGCATCCTCGGTTCCTGCCCGGCGTCGGAGGAGTTAGAGGAAATCTACAGCCTCTAGGAAGCTAACTTTTTCTTGTCCTCTCAATGTTAATTTTTTGTATAAAATCAGATATGTAACTGTATAACCTTGAATAATAAAGTGTACACCATAAAAAAGGGGGGGGGGGGGGAGTAGGAGAAGCGAACACTCTTACGTATTCAGAGTTAAATGGCAAGTTTTTCTCTGAATTCTCTGTGTTCCCTTCTTTGAGGCTGTGGGTCCCTATAATTGCACCAGACGTCGTACCCACCCCCTATATATATATATATATATATATATATATATATATATATATATATATATATATATATATATATATATATATATATATATATATATATAATTATAATATGGACTTGCTTGTGTTGTTCACGTAGTGGGGCTTCCATTATTGGGGTTCACGTACCAGGGCTGCCAGTGTTGCAGGGACTGTTGGGGTTCACGTACCAGGGCTGCCAGTGTTGCAGGGACTGTTGTGGTTCACGTACCAGGGCTGCCAGTGTTGCAGGGACTGTTGTGGTTCACGTACCAGGGCTGCCAGTGTTGCAGGGACTGTTGTGGTTCACGTACCAGGGCTGCCAGTGTTGCAGGGACTGTTGGGGTTCACGTACCAGGGCTGCCAGTGTTGCAGGGACTGTTGTGGTTCACGTACCAGGGCTGCCAGTGTTGCAGGGACTGTTGTGGTTCACGTACCAGGGCTGCCAGTGTTGCAGGGACTGTTGTGGTTCACGTACCAGGGCTGCCAGTGTTGCAGGGACTGTTGGGGTTCACGTACCAGGGCTGCCAGTGTTGCAGGGACTGTTGTGGTTCACGTACCAGGGCTGCCAGTGTTGCAGGGACTGTTGTGGTTCACGTACCAGGGCTGCCAGTGTTGCAGGGACTGTTGTGGTTCACGTACCTGGGCTGCCAGTGTTGCAGGGACTGTTGTGGTTCACGTACCAGGGCTGCCAGTGTTGCAGGGACTGTTGTGGTTCACGTACCAGGGCTGCCAGTGTTGCAGGGACTGTTGGGGTTCACGTACCAGGGCTGCCAGTGTTGCAGGGACTGTTGTGGTTCACGTACCAGGGCTGCCAGTGTTGTGGTTCACGTACCAGGGCTGCCAGTGTTGTGGTTCACGTACCAGGGCTGCCAGTGTTGCAGGGACTGTTGTGGTTCACGTACCAGGGCTGCCAGTGTTGTGGTTCACGTACCAGGGCTGCCAGTGTTGTGGTTCACGTACCAGGGCTGCCAGTGTTGCAGGGACTGTTGTGGTTCACGTACCAGGGCTGCCAGTGTTGTGGTTCACGTACCAGGGCTGCCAGTGTTGTGGTTCACGTACCAGGGCTGCCAGTGTTGTGGTTCACGTACCAGGGCTGCCAGTGTTGTGGTTCACGTACCAGGGCTGCCAGTGTTGCAGGGACTGTTGTGGTTCACGTACCAGGGCTGCCAGTGTTGTGGTTCACGTACCAGGGCTGCCAGTGTTGTGGTTCACGTACCAGGGCTGCCAGTGTTGTGGTTCACGTACCAGGGCTGCCAGTGTTGTGGTTCACGTACCAGGGCTGCCAGTGTTGCAGGGACTGTTGTGGTTCACGTACCAGGGCTGCCAGTGTTGCAGGGACTGTTGTGGTTCACGTACCAGGGCTGCCAGTGTTGCAGGGACTGTTGGGGTTCACGTACCAGGGCTGCCAGTGTTGCAGGGACTGTTGGGGTTCACGTACCAGGGCTGCCAGTGTTGCAGGGACTGTTGTGGTTCACGTACCAGGGCTGCCAGTGTTGCAGGGACTGTTGTGGTTCACGTACCAGGGCTGCCAGTGTTGTGGTTCACGTACCAGGGCTGCCAGTGTTGTGGTTCACGTACCAGGGCTGCCAGTGTTGCAGGGACTGTTGTGGTTCACGTACCAGGGCTGCCAGTGTTGTGGTTCACGTACCAGGGCTGCCAGTGTTGCAGGGACTGTTGTGGTTCACGTACCAGGGCTGCCAGTGTTGTGGTTCACGTACCAGGGCTGCCAGTGTTGCAGGGACTGTTGTGGTTCACGTACCAGGGCTGCCAGTGTTGCAGGGACTGTTGTGGTTCACGTACCAGGGCTGCCAGTGTTGCAGGGACTGTTGTGGTTCACGTACCAGGGCTGCCAGTGTTGCAGGGACTGTTGTGGTTCACGTACCAGGGCTGCCAGTGTTGCAGGGACTGTTGTGGTTCACGTACCAGGGCTGCCAGTGTTGCAGGGACTGTTGTGGTTCACGTACCAGGGCTGCCAGTGTTGCAGGGACTGTTGTGGTTCACGTACCAGGGCTGCCAGTGTTGTGGTTCACGTACCAGGGCTGCCAGTGTTGTGGTTCACGTACCAGGGCTGCCAGTGTTGCAGGGACTGTTGTGGTTCACGTACCAGGGCTGCCAGTGTTGCAGGGACTGTTGTGGTTCACGTACCAGGGCTGCCAGTGTTGCAGGGACTGTTGTGGTTCACGTACCAGGGCTGCCAGTGTTGCAGGGACTGTTGTGGTTCACGTACCAGGGCTGCCAGTGTTGTGGTTCACGTACCAGGGCTGCCAGTGTTGCAGGGACTGTTGTGGTTCACGTACCAGGGCTGCCAGTGTTGTGGTTCACGTACCAGGGCTGCCAGTGTTGTGGTTCACGTACCAGGGCTGCCAGTGTTGCAGGGACTGTTGGGGTTCACGTACCAGGGCTGCCAGTGTTGCAGGGACTGTTGGGGTTCACGTACCAGGGCTGCCAGTGTTGCAGGGACTGTTGTGGTTCACGTACCAGGGCTGCCAGTGTTGCAGGGACTGTTGTGGTTCACGTACCAGGGCTGCCAGTGTTGCAGGGACTGTTGTGGTTCACGTACCAGGGCTGCCAGTGTTGCAGGGACTGTTGTGGTTCACGTACCTGGGCTGCCAGTGTTGCAGGGACTGTTGTGGTTCACGTACCAGGGCTGCCAGTGTTGCAGGGACTGTTGTGGTTCACGTACCAGGGCTGCCAGTGTTGCAGGGACTGTTGTGGTTCACGTACCAGGGCTGCCAGTGTTGCAGGGACTGTTGTGGTTCACGTACCAGGGCTGCCAGTGTTGCAGGGACTGTTGTGGTTCACGTACCAGGGCTGCCAGTGTTGTGGTTCACGTACCAGGGCTGCCAGTGTTGCAGGGACTGTTGTGGTTCACGTACCAGGGCTGCCAGTGTTGCAGGGACTGTTGGGGTTCACGTACCAGGGCTGCCAGTGTTGCAGGGACTGTTGTGGTTCACGTACCAGGGCTGCCAGTGTTGCAGGGACTGTTGTGGTTCACGTACCAGGGCTGCCAGTGTTGCAGGGACTGTTGTGGTTCACGTACCAGGGCTGCCAGTGTTGCAGGGACTGTTGTGGTTCACGTACCAGGGCTGCCAGTGTTGCAGGGACTGTTGGGGTTCACGTACCAGGGCTGCCAGTGTTGCAGGGACTGTTGTGGTTCACGTACCAGGGCTGCCAGTGTTGCAGGGACTGTTGGGGTTCACGTACCAGGGCTGCCAGTGTTGCAGGGACTGTTGTGGTTCACGTACCTGGGCTGCCAGTGTTGCAGGGACTGTTGTGATTCACGTACCAGGGCTGCCAGTGTTGCAGGGACTGTTGTGGTTCACGTACCAGGGCTGCCAGTGTTGCAGGGACTGTTGTGGTTCACGTACCAGGGCTGCCAGTGTTGCAGGGACTGTTGGGGTTCACGTACCAGGGCTGCCAGTGTTGCAGGGACTGTTGTGGTTCACGTACCAGGGCTGCCAGTGTTGCAGGGACTGTTGTGGTTCACGTACCAGGGCTGCCAGTGTTGCAGGGACTGTTGTGGTTCACGTACCAGGGCTGCCAGTGTTGTGGTTCACGTACCAGGGCTGCCAGTGTTGCAGGGACTGTTGTGGTTCACGTACCAGGGCTGCCAGTGTTGCAGGGACTGTTGTGGTTCACGTACCAGGGCTGCCAGTGTTGCAGGGACTGTTGTGGTTCACGTACCAGGGCTGCCAGTGTTGCAGGGACTGTTGTGGTTCACGTACCAGGGCTGCCAGTGTTGCAGGGACTGTTGTGGTTCACGTACCAGGGCTGCCAGTGTTGCAGGGACTGTTGGGGTTCACGTACCAGGGCTGCCAGTGTTGCAGGGACTGTTGTGGTTCACGTACCAGGGCTGCCAGTGTTGTGGTTCACGTACCAGGGCTGCCAGTGTTGCAGGGACTGTTGTGGTTCACGTACCAGGGCTGCCAGTGTTGCAGGGACTGTTGTGGTTCACGTACCAGGGCTGCCAGTGTTGCAGGGACTGTTGTGGTTCACGTACCAGGGCTGCCAGTGTTGCAGGGACTGTTGTGGTTCACGTACCAGGGCTGCCAGTGTTGCAGGGACTGTTGTGGTTCACGTACCAAGGTAATGTTGGTATTCAAGAATTACAACTTTTAGGGTTGCTGGGAATGTTGACATTTAGGGTTGTGGGTTGTTTACTCTGGTGACAACA
>NC_091171.1:9844500-9947000 GCF_040958095.1 Procambarus clarkii
TCTGCATACAGTATAGTGTGTAAACACAGTAGAACAATACACAGTACACAGGTCACTGGAGGAAAAGTGACCTGTGTACTGTACCATAGAGAGGGACGTTATAGAGGTGTTTACACCTTAAGACACCAGGTGTTACAAGTGTCACTTCTCAAGTGTAACATTACTTAAAAGTTTAAGGGACTTGTATGGAGTCGCTGTAATACTGGCCGCCAGGGCTGGTTGGGGCCCCTGTGGGTACAGGTGGTGACGGTTCCTGCCTCCCCGTTCCTGGCACCGTTCTCCCCCGTCCCTGGCACCGTTCTCCCCCGTCCCTGGCACCGTTCTCCCCCGTCCCTGGCACCGTTCTCCCCCGTCCCTGGCACCGTTCTCCCCCGTCCCTGGCACCGTCCTCCCCCGTCCCTGGCACCGTTCTCCCCCGTCCCTGGCACCGTTCTCCCCCGTCCCTGGCACCGTCCAACCCCGTCCCTGGCACCGTCCTCCCCCGTCCCTGGCACCGTCCAACCCCGTCCCTGGCACCGTTCTCCCCCGTCCCTGGCACCGTTCTCCCCCGTCCCTGGCACCGTCCTCCCCCGTCCCTGGCACCGTTCTCCCCCGTCCCTGGCACCGTTCTCCCCCGTCCCTGGCACCGTCCTCCCCCGTCCCTGGCACCGTCCTCCCCCGTCCCTGGCACCGTCCAACCCCGTCCCTGGCACCGTCCAACCCCGTCCCTGGCACCGTCCAACCCCGTCCCTGGCCCCGCGCTCCCTCCGTCCCCCAAGGGGCACCTTGTCAGTTAAGGCGGTGATCACTTGATTTGTTGCCGCTCATCGTCTCCCAGCGCTGACAGCTTCATCAGGCGGTGATCGGGGCGGCCAAGTCCAGTGTTTACTTACCGCAACACTGGCTGTGAGGGAGGGCCAGGGAGGGCCTCCAGCAGGAGGGGTGAGGGCCTCCAGCAGGAGAGGGGCCAGAGAGGGCCTCCAGCAGGAGAGGGGCCAGAGAGGGCCTTCAGCAGGAGTGAGGGCTTTTGTTGTGGAGAGGGGGGGGGGGAAGTAACGGAAGCGAGAGGTATGGAGTAGGGAAGTATGGGGGAAGAGGAGGAGGAGAAGGGACTGGTAATGATGAGGGAGAAGGGAGGCGGGAAGGGAAGGGAGATGGGGTAATAGTGAGGGGAGGCAAGTCAGACGAGGCGTGTCACAAGGGACTCGCTGGCCTGTTCCAGCGAGATTTTCATTTTGGCGGGCGATGAGGCGTGTGGCGGGCGGAGGAAAAGCCCAGGAAATACTTATTTTCTGTTCATCCCTTGTGTTGCCTCTTATTGTGACGGGCGAGTGATGAGTAACCTGGTGTTGACTGTGGCTGGGCGCGTGTTGGAGGAGGAACAAGAGGCTGGTGGAAGAGGGCGAGTGATGAGTAACCTGGTGTTGACTGGAGCTGGGCGCGTGTTGGAGGAGGAACAAGAGGCTGGTGGAAGAGGGCGAGTGATGAGTAACCTGGTGTTGACTGGAGCTGGGCGCGTGTTGGAGGAGGAACAAGAGGCTGGTGGAAGAGGGCGAGTGATGAGTAACCTGGTGTTGACTGGAGCTGGGCGCGTGTTGGAGGAGGAACAAGAGGCTGATGGAAGAGGGCGAGTGATGAGTAACCTGGTGTTGACTGGAGCTGGGCGCGTGTTGGAGGAGGAACAAGAGGCTGGTGGAAGAGGGCGAGTGATGAGTAACCTGGTGTTGACTGGAGCTGGGCGCGTGTTGGAGGAGGAACAAGAGGCTGGTGGAAGAGGGCGAGTGATGAGTAACCTGGTGTTGACTGGAGCTGGGCGCGTGTTGGAGGAGGAACAAGAGGCTGGTGGAAGAGGGCGAGTGATGAGTAACCTGGTGTTGACTGGAGCTGGGCGCGTGTTGGAGGAGGAACAAGAGGCTGGTGGAAGAGGGCGAGTGATGAGTAACCTGGTGTTGACTGGAGCTGGGCGCGTGTTGGAGGAGGAACAAGAGGCTGGTGGAAGAGGGCGAGTGATGAGTAACCTGGTGTTGACTGGAGCTGGGCGCGTGTTGGAGGAGGAACAAGAGGCTGGTGGAAGAGGGCGAGTGATGAGTAACCTGGTGTTGACTGGAGCTGGGCGCGTGTTGGAGGAGGAACAAGAGGCTGGTGGAAGAGGGCGAGTGATGAGTAACCTGGTGTTGACTGGAGCTGGGCGCGTGTTGGAGGAGGAACAAGAGGCTGGTGGAAGAGGGCGAGTGATGAGTAACCTGGTGTTGACTGGAGCTGGGCGCGTGTTGGAGGAGGAACAAGAGGCTGGTGGAAGAGGGCGAGTGATGAGTAACCTGGTGTTGACTGGAGCTGGGCGCGTGTTGGAGGAGGAACAAGAGGCTGGTGGAAGAGGGCGAGTGATGAGTAACCTGGTGTTGACTGGAGCTGGGCGCGTGTTGGAGGAGGAACAAGAGGCTGATGGAAGAGGGCGAGTGATGAGTAACCTGGTGTTGACTGGAGCTGGGCGCGTGTTGGAGGAGGAACAAGAGGCTGGTGGAAGAGGGCGAGTGATGAGTAACCTGGTGTTGACTGGAGCTGGGCGCGTGTTGGAGGAGGAACAAGAGGCTGGTGGAAGAGGGCGAGTGATGAGTAACCTGGTGTTGACTGGAGCTGGGCGCGTGTTGGAGGAGGAACAAGAGGCTGATGGAAGAGGGAGAGTGATGAGTAACCTGGTGTTGACTGGAGCTGGGCGCGTGTTGGAGGAGGAACAAGAGGCTGGTGGAAGAGGGCGAGTGATGAGTAACCTGGTGTTGACTGGAGCTGGGCGCGTGTTGGAGGAGGAACAAGAGGCTGGTGGAAGAGGGCGAGTGATGAGTAACCTGGTGTTGACTGGAGCTGGGCGCGTGTTGGAGGAGGAACAAGAGGCTGGTGGAAGAGGGCGAGTGATGAGTAACTTGGTGTTGACTGGAGCTGGGCGCGTGTTGGAGGAGGAACAAGAGGCTGGTGGAAGAGGGCGAGTGATGAGTAACTTGGTGTTGACTGGAGCTGGGCGCGTGTTGGAGGAGGAACAAGAGGCTGGTGGAAGAGATCCGCCGGCCAGGTTTACTGTGCACTTGAGTGAACACTGCTCAACACCTCGCTGGCAACTCATTATGGCTGCAACCTGGAGACCTCCACCCTCCTCTTGCAAGATGGCTTCCTGGGAAGGACTTTTTTTTTTAGTAGAAAGACTTATATATATATATATTATATATATATATATATATATATATATTATATATATATATATATATATATATATATATATATATATATATATATATATATATATATATATATATATATATATATATATATATATATATATATATATATATATATATATAATGTCGTACCTAGTAGCCAGAACGCACTTCTCAGCCTACTATGCAAGGCCCAATTTGCCTATTAAGCCAAGTTTTCATGAATTGTTTTTCGACTACCTAACCTACCTAACCTAACTTTTTCGGCTACCTAACCTAACCTATAAAGATAGGTTAGGTTAGGTAGGGTTGGTTAGGTTCGGCCATATATCTACGTTAATTTTAACTCCAATAAGAAAAAATTGACCTCATACGTAATGAAATGGGTAGCTTTATCATTTGATTAGAGAAAATATATTAATTCAGGAAAACTTGGCTTATTAGGCAAATCGGGCCTTGCATAGTAGGCAGAGAAGTGCGTTCTGGCTACTAGGTACGACATATATATATATAATATAATATTGGTGTATACTGGCAGCAGGTTTTCTTTTAAACATGTCTCATTGAATATGACCGCATATTCTGTATTTACTATCTTCTGGTTTAGGGCTTCTATCCCTCTTAACTATTTTCCTAGCATCAGGGCTTAGCTGAAAGAGGAGTTCTCCAAAACTCATTTTCGTTATTTCAAGGTGAAGAAAAAAGTGAATTGCTATAGAATGTATTACACTTATTTATACAATTTGCACAACGTTTCGAACCTCCTGGTTCATTCTCAAGTGAAATGAAACTACAGGACTCATTGATTTATACCCGTATGGGGTTAGGTGATAAAGGTAAAAACAAGGGGGATACATAGGGGATAAATGGGGGACGAAGCACATAAGAATAGAGGTAACTGCAGAAGGCCCATACGAGGCAGCTCCTATTATACAAAGATTAATCAGGTGTAATTGGCCTGTCATGTTGAACAGTGTCTTCTGTGTTGGCATCGTTATGTTCTGGTCTTGTCCTTACTCTCATGGTGGGTAGAGTAAATAGTTCCGTGATTTGGGTGTTCATGGCAGGTTGTTCTATTCTTATGTGAATTGCTTCAAGAATTTGTACCTCGCATCTTGGGTTTTGTCTATTATACAGGTATTTTTGTTCAACATTTCTCTTGTTAGGGTGATGTCATGGGCTTGTCTCATGTGATTCCACAGGAATGGTGCCCCCAGGTCCCTGAGGGAAGGAGCGTGGGGCCATCCCTGGGGGGAGGAGCGTGGGGCCGTCCCTGGGGGAGGAGCGTGGGGCCGTCCCTGGGGGGAGGAGCGTGGGGCCGTCCCTGGGGGGAGGAGCGTGGGGCCGTCCCTGGGGGGAGGAGCGTGGGGCCGTCCCTGGGGGGAGGAGCGTGGGGCCGTCCCTGGGGGGAGGAGCGTGGGGCCGTCCCTGGGGGGAGGAGCGTGGGGCCGTCCCTGGGGTGGGACGGCTCAGTGCGTCGCTCAGAACACTTTTGTATAGATCTTTGTGTCAACGCTTCTCTTGTAGACCATTCAGTCTCTGTTGCCTGGTCTTTGTTACCAACTTGTTTCGTTCGGCTTTTGTTTACTGCTCAGCTTTTTATTTTTTTTCTTCCTCTGCTTCTGGACAGGAACCGAGGACGCAACAGGCGTTTCCCCTCTTGATCACCGCACTGAGGCGCTGAAGTAGGAAACTGGCAGCCCTTGGGTCTCTGGTGATGCCAATGAGCCTGGAACCCAATTCTTTGAGGAATCCTGTGGCACTCCTACTGTTACATCGGTTGATGTTGTTGTAAAAATGATTAGGTTGTGGGCAGGAATTGGAGTACCAAACGTCCACTGCTTTTTCTTAGAAGATATATATATATATTTATAATAAAACTATCTTCTACACGGGCCACGAACTAGCTTGTAGCGTGTGTAAGAGAGCGCGTGTAGACGCTCTGATGCCCGGGCTGTGTCTGAGGTCTGAGGGCTGCAGCAGAGTAGATTGCATTCAAATCTGCTGACACGTTGTTGATACTTATTAAGTTGTTTAGCTTAAGAGGGTATTAGGTCACCCTATGTGTATGTCCACGGGCGACTAACTGGCGTCCAACACTACCCCAGGGGCCATGCATCTCAGACGCATGGCCCCTGGGGTAGGGTTTTTTATTTTGGGATTTTGTGGTTTTGGGTAGGGATTGATTTTGCTGTTTCCCTGTGGTTGGCCGCCTCGCCTGCTTGATCAGCACCGAAACGTATGTAGGTGTCAGCCAGGGTGGATACACATGTGTAGTCCCACACCAGCTGTCTGCCACTCTTCCAGGGGTATTGTTATATCTTAAAATGTGCTGCTATGGGGGATCTAGTATTAATTATGAGTAGGGTCAGTAGTTCGAAACAAGATGTACCCAAAGTAATGGAGATCTTAAATGCCCGGCCCCCAATAAGATAAAACCCGTGATAATTAATTGGCTACAAAACAATGTCCGCCTAGAGGTAGATCATAGATCTCCTACACAGGAAGAATGGATACTCCTTTAAAACTAACTTACTTATTTATTAACCCCTTAACAACCCCCATATACATTCACACCAATAACAATAATTACTTTACCACACTATCTTACGTTAAAAGCCTTGGTCCACATGGGCAGGATACAAGGTTTTACAATAGCACAAGCTAAGGTAAAGTTTACTAGTCAAGGGACACCAGCAAGAACTCTAGGTAGCTTACTGGTACTACTGGGGCCCCCGTGGTTCCACTGGGAACCCGCCCTTAGAGTAACTTAGGGATATAAACACTAGTGATCACCTCATGGATACTACACAGTACTACTTTACACATAGAACATGCTTATCCCAGAGAATGAGGACAATACACTATACTTATCTTGGTAAACTAGACAGAAATAGGTAAGAGAAGCAAGAGGAAGGGGAGGAGGTTCTTTTCACCACGACGCCAGCTCAGAGAAGGGAGCAGCAGCCACCAGCCTCAGCTCTCCCCAGCTGTCTCGCTGTCGGTCGATTACTCAGCTAATCGTACAGCAGCCCTATATCCAAGTTTACTCAGATCTACTTTACTAATACTTCCTAATCATTTGTAAACATAGTTGATGCCTATTTTATTACTTAATAATCAACCCCAAGCTCAGTCTTTAAATGCTCTGTGAGAAACAAGAATCGTCTTATGTCTGGCAGGGAAGATACAAACAAAGACACCTTGCCATGCATCCCAAATAATATAAAGTAGCTTATTTAGCTCAATTTGACCTCTGGTTTCCAACTGAGGAACCCAGGGTCGTAACAGATATATTGTGATGTCATCGGGGCGAAGTGCGGGGTCATCCGGGTTTTGGCCTCCTAGGATGCGAGGTTCTCTCTTCGCTGGGCACTGAGCCAAGACAAGGCTCTTCTTGGTGATGTCATTGACCTCGTTGTGTCTTGCTTAAATATATAATATATATATATTATATATATATATATATATATTATATATATATATATTATATATATATATATATTATATATATATATATATATATATATATATATATTATATATATATATATATATTATATATATATATATTATATATATATATATTATATATATATATATATATATATATATATATATATATATATATATTATATATAATATATATTATATATATATATATGTCGTACCTAGTAGCCAGAACTCACTTCTCAGCCTACTATTCAAGGCCCGATTTGCCTAATAAGCCAAGTTTTCATGAATTAATATATTTACTATAATTTTTTTCTTATGAAATGATAAAGCAACCCTTTTCTCTATGTATGAGGTCAATTTTTTTTTATTGGAGTTAAAATTAACGTAGATATATGACCGAACCTAACCAACCCTACCTAACCTAACCTATATTTATAGGTAAGGCTAGGTTACGTAGCCGAAAAAAGTTAGGTTAGGTTAGGTAGTCGAAAAACAATTCATTCATGAAAACTTGGCTTATTAGGCAAATCGGGCCCTGCATAGTAGGCTGAGAAGTGAGTTCTGGCTATTAGGTACGACATATATATATATATATATATATATATATATATATATATATATATATATATATATATAATATGCAAACTTCTACATGGGTACCATCGAGCAAAAAGTCTTAGTCGAAATGAACTTGAAACCGGCCATATACTGCAGGTATGTTGACGACATTTTTACACAGGTACCTGATGTCAGACATCTGCAGGAGCTGAAGGAGGCACGAGATGGAAAAGGATGGGAAGCTGCCCTTTCTAGATGTAACGGTCATGGAAAAGAGCGGAGGTTTCCACACTGCAGTCTACACTAAGGAAACGAACATAGGAATGTGCCTAAATGCCAACAGCGACTGCCCAGACAGGTACAAGAGGAGTGTTGTTAACGCTTATGTCGACCGTGCTCTCAGCCACAGCTCAGAATGGAAGCAAGTCGACGAAGAACTCTGTAGGGTAAGGCAGGTCCTAGTCAACAACGGCTTCTCCAATGGTTTCGTCGAAGACATCATAAGAAGGAAAGTGAAACGCCATGCAACCTCTGAAGAGACAACTAACACAACTCCTATACCCCCCTATTAGACTATTTTACAGGAACTTCTTTTCCACAGCTCATAAAATGGAGGAAAGGGTCCTGAAAGATATTGTTAATAGAAACGTTATCCCTACAGACAAAAATCAGAGGATACAACTGACGATTTACTATAAAACCAGAAAAACGGCCAGCCTACTCATGAGAAACTCTCCAGACACAAAGCAGAACGCTTTAAAAGAGACCAACGTCGTCTATGCCTTCAAATGCACTCTTGGGGACTGTAAGCTCCAAAAAACCCATTATATAGGCAAGACAACAACATCTCTTTCTAGGCGTTTAACGATGCATAAGCAACAGGGCTCCATTAAGGAACATATAATCTCTTCCCACAACCAAACCATCGCCAGAGAAATCCTAGTAAACAACACAGAAATTTATTTATTTATTTATTTATTTATTTATTTATTTATGCATATACAAGAATGTACATAAGGAATGTGAGGATACAAATATGGTAATTACAGTCTTGTAAAGCCACTAGCACGCGCAGCGTTTCGGGCAGAAAAATCATCGATAGCAGGCGGCTTGACGTCTCCGAGGCTCTACACATCAAGAAGTCAACACCAGCAATCAACAGCCAATTAATGCACAACTATATTCTACCCACCTCAAGACTCCGCTCCAATATAGAAGCATCAAGAAATATGGACCAATAGGCTTTCTACAAATCACTTCCATTCAATACCCATTGTTTTGTGTTCTGTCTTGTGTTTAGGAATTTAATACCCTATTAATACCACCTCACCCCATCCACCTCACTCAAATGTAGATATAAACAAATCGAAGATGTGTAAGTTCTATTCAGTTGTGTATGTGTAAGCTAAAGTCTTTGAAAATGTAATAAGTTTTACGAAACGCGCTCAAGTGTCGTGTCAGACTACTAGAAATAAAAATGAATTTTGGAGAATTGATTTTTGAATTACCACCAACAGTGAAAAGAAACGTACGAAAGATCGAGAAAATTCGTGTTAGAATTATTAATCTAACTTTTTCGGTCATATTTAATAATATATATATATGTATATATGTATAATATAATATTATAAAGCCTGGGAACCCACTTCGGTCAATCATCAGCCAGATACCCACACCCACGTACGGACTGGCTAAGCGACTCAACAGCTTACTGACTCCTTATGTACCTTGTGCTTTCTGCCTGAAGTCTACAAAGGAATCTGTTGACTTGCTGCGGGGAACACGGGCCACAGGGATAAGAGCCTCGTTAGACGTAGAATCACTGTTTACCAACGTACCTGTGGATGAAACAATCGGGATGATAGCGGACAGTGTATCGTGATCCGGCTTGTACTTGACATACCAGAAAACATACTAAGGAAACTACTCCAAGCTTGTACTAAAGAGGCACCCTTCTTGAGCCCGGATGGGCACATGTATAAGCAAGTAGATGGGGTCGACATGGGTTCTCCCCTAGGTGTCCTGTTTGCGAACTTCTACATGGGTACCATCGAGCAGAAGGTCTTAGTTGACATGGACTTGAAACCTGCCATATACTGTTGGTATGTTGACGACATTTTTACACAGGTACCTGATGTCAGACGTCTGCAGGAGCTGAAGGAGGCATCCGAGTGGAATTCTGTGTTGAGTTTCACTTACGAGATGGAGAAGGATGGGAAGCTGCCCTTTCTAGATGTAACAGTCGCGGAAAGGATGCGGAGACTTCCAAACTGCAGTCTACACTAAGGAAATAACATAGGAATGTGCCTAATTGCCAATAGTGACTGCCCAGACAGGTATAAGAGGAGTGTTGTCAATGCTTACGTCGACCGTGCTCTCAGCCACAGCTCAGGATGGAAGCAAGTCGACGAAGAACTCTGTAGGGTAAGGCAGGTCCTAGTCAATAACGGCTTCTCCAATGGTTTCATTGAAGACATCATAAAAAGAAAGGTAAAACGCCATGCAACCTCTGAAGAGACAACTAACATAACACCTGTACCCCCTATTAGACTATTTTACAGGAACTTCTTTCCCACAGCTCATAAAACAGAGGAAAGGGTCCTGAAAGATATTGTGGATAGAAACGTTATCCCTACAAACAAAAATCAGAAAATACATTTGACAATTTACTATAAATTAAACAAAAAAAACGGCGAATTTACTCATGAAAAACTCTCCAAACACAAAGCAGAACGCCTTGAAGGAAACCAACGTCGTCTATGCCTTCAAATGCCCACTTGGGGACTGTAAGCCCCAAAGAACTCAATATATAGGCAAGACGACAAAGCCTCTTCCCAGGCGATTAACGATGCATAAGCAACAGGGCTCCATTAAGGAACATATAATCTTCTCTCACAACCAGACCAATACCAAAGAAATCTTAAACAACACAGAAATCATCGATAGATACAGCGATAGCAGGAGGCTCGACATCTGGGAGGCACTACACATCAAGAAGTCAATACCAGCAGTCAACAGCCAATTAATGCACAACTATATTCTACCTACTTCAAGACTGCGAGCCAATATAGAAGCATCAAGAGGAAGTATGGGCCAATAGGCCCTCTGCAGTTACTTCCAATCTTATGGTCTCATATCCAATTAATACCCATTGTTTCGTGTTCTGTCTTGTATTTGCCACAAGTTTATTCACCTCATCCAAAACTGTTGCATCATATCACCTTACCTAAATGCGAGTATAAGTACGGATGAATTTGCGTGTTTACAGTTTACAGTTGTGTGTGTAAACTAAAGTCTTTGAAAATGTAATAAGTTATTATGAAGCGCGTTCAGGCGTCGCGTCAAACTAGAAATAAAAATGAATTTTGGAGAATGGATTTTTCAATTACCATCGACAGTGAAAAGAAACATGAGAAATATTGAGAAAATCCGTGTTAGAATTATTAATATTACTTTTTCGGTCATATTTAGGAACACACACACACACACACACACACACACACACACACACACACACACACACACACACATACACACACACACACACACACACACACACACACACACACACACACACACACACATACACACATACACATACACATACACATACACACACACACACACACACACACACATACACATACACACACACACACGTCGGATGTGTGTGTATATATATATATATAATATGTAAATAAAATAATCAACGGGACGTCAGGAAGGCAACCTGATGCAAAAATGATAGTCAAAACATACAGGTTGGCTGTATACAATAGGAATTATATATGAGAGTTTGGGCAGATATAAATAAGAACTGCCTCGTATAGGTCAGTAGGCCTATTACGGTTTCATCTATTCTTGTGGTATTGCTGTGGTGAGGCTGGTGAGTGTACTCAACACTGGTGAGGCTGGTGAGTGTACTCAACACTGGTGAGGCTGGTGAGTGTACTCAACACTGGTGAGGCTGGTGAGTGTACTCAACACTGGTGAGGCTGGTGAGTGTACTCAACACTGGTGAGGCTGGTGAGTGTACTCAACACTGGTGAGGCTGGTGAGTGTACTCAACACTGGTGAGGCTGGTGAGTGTACTCAACACTGGTGAGGCTGGTGAGTGTACTCAACACTGGCAACAGAGGAGGGGAGGGGGAGGACATATTGTTCCATCAATTAAGAAAGTTTTGTGATTAAATCATCTCTTTTTATGGAAGGAACTCTACATTCATTAGAAAGTTGGATAGCTTGATAATTTCCAGGTAACGAGTGGCATTAGCAGTGTGTGTGTGGAGCCGCTGGTGTCGGCCCCCCCACGTGTACTCACCTAGTTGTGCTTGCGGGTGTTGAGCTCTGGCTCTTTGGTCCCCGCCTCTCTACTGTCAATCAACTGGTGTACAGGTTCCTGAGCCTAATGGGCTCTATCATATCTTCATTTGAAACTGTGTATGGAGTCAGCCTCCACCACATCACTTCCTAATGCATTCCGTTTGTTAACTACTCTGACACTGAAAACGTTTTTTCTAATGTTTCTGTGGCTCATTTGGGTGCTAAGTTTCCACCTGTGTCCCCTTGTTCGTGTTCCGCCCGTGCTAAAGAGTTTGTCTTTGTCCACCCTGTCAATTCCCCTGAGAATTTTGTAGGTGGTCATCATGTCTCTACTCTTCTGTTTTCCAGGCACGTGTGGTTCAACTCTTTCAGCCTTTCCTCGTAGCTCATACCTCTCAGTTCCGTGATGCGTCTGGTGGTATACCGCTGAATCTTCTCTAACTTTGTTTTGTGTTTAACTAGGTATGGACTCCAGGCTGGAGCTGCATGTTCCAGGATTGGTCTGACATAAGTGGTATACAGGGTCCAGAACCATTCCTTACACAAGCTTCTAAAGGCAGTTCATACGTTGGCCAACCTAGCATATGCCGCTGATGATATTCTTTTGATGTGGGCCTCTGGGGACAGGTTAGGTGTGATATCAACCCCCAAACCTTTCACTCTATTTGACTCTTGCATGATTTCACCTCCCAGATGGTACATTGTGTTCAGCCTTCTGTTACCTTCGCCTAATTTCATGACTTTTAACTTTCCTGAGTTGAACTTTAGTAGCCATTTTCTAGACCATTCCTCCAGTTTGTCCAGGTCGTCCTGTAGTCTCTGTCTATCTTCATCCGTCTTGATTCTTCTCACAATTTTTGCATCATCAGCAAACATTGAGAGGAATGAACCTCCCCGTGTGTGGAGCCTCTGGTGCCGCCCCCCCCCACACACACGCCCACAGTGCTGTGTTTATTACAGTTTGGCACTCAGCAGTCATAACTTAAATTGTATTCGTCTGACGACCACCATAAACAGTTGTGTTGATCCTTGGAGTGGGGGGGACCTCCCCCTCGTGTGGGGGGGGGACCTCCCCACAACTGCTGTAGCTTACAGATATTTCAGGCCACCCCAGATGGTGTCACTACCACTAATGTTATGGCGTGATGTATTGTGTCTGAGCCACCGGATGTTTCTGAGTGTATTGGTTAACCTGTTCATTAGTGAAGGTGTTTCTCATCGTGCGAGATGACTTTAAACTTGGACCACTGATGTGTGCAGTTGGGCCGGGCAACTGCTCACAACAGCTGTCAACACGGTCAAATGCCTGGAGCAACAGGTGTAAGATCTTGAAGAATGGAAGGGAATTAAGGAAATGCGCCAAGCAGTATGAGGGAGATTGGATTTCCTGACAACACCATTTTCTTAACATCTAATTTAATAAACATAAAATGTATATACACATGGAAATGGAGATAATTGTCTTTACTATAAGAGGTGTCATAGGCAACTCTACACAGAGATATTAGAAAGAACTTTCTCAGTGTCAGAGTAGTTGACAAATGGAATGCATTAGGAGGCCTGGTCGACGACCGGGCCGCGGGGACGCTAAGCCCCGGAAACACCTTCAAAGTAAGGAAGTAATGTGGTGGAGGCTGACTCCATACACAGCTTCAAGTGTAGATATGATAGAGCCCAGTAGGCTCAGGAACCTGTACACCAGTTGATTAACAGTTGAGAAACGGGACCAAAGAGCCAGAGCTCAACCCACGCTAGCACAAATAGGTGAGTACACAGTATTCTCTCTTCCCGACGATACCAGATAACATATTGCAGCTTAACACAATACTGGTTATATCAACAACCGCCAGATATACTAGTTGTATAAAAACCACTGCAAGGGACAAATTGCAGCTCATTTTTTTTTTAATTATGCCCCAAGGGGCGAGTTTATTGATCAGCGTCACTCATTCTGTGAGTGGACACCCCGCCATAGTGACAGTATTGGGCAGCGTCACTCATCCTGTGAGTGGACACACCGCCATAGTGACAGTATTGGGCAGCACCACTCATCCTGTGAGTGGACACACCGCCATAGTGACAGTATTGGGCAGCGCCACTCATCCTGTGAGTAGACACACTACCATAGTGACAGTATTGGGCAGCGCCACTCATCCTGTGAGTGGACACACCGCCATAGTGACAGTATTGGGCAGCACCACTCATCCTGTGAGTGGACACACCGCCATAGTGACAGTATTGGGCAGCGTCACTCATCCTGTGAGTGGACACACCGCCATAGTGACAGTATTGAGCAGCGTCACTCATCCTGTGAGTGGACACACCGCCATAGTGACAGTATTGGGCAGCGTCACTCATCCTGTGAGTGGACACACCGCCATAGTGACAGTATTGGGCAGCGCCACTCATCCTGTGAGTGGACACACCGCCATAGTGACAGTATTGGGCAGCGGCACTCATCCTGTGAGTGGACACACCGCCATAGTGACAGTATTGGGCAGCGCCACTCATCCTGTGAGTGGACACACCGCCATAGTGACAGTATTGGGCAGCGGCACTCATCCTGTGAGTGGACACACCGCCATAGTGACAGTATTGGGCAGCGTCACTCATCCTGTGAGTGGACACACCGCCATAGTGACAGTATTGGGCAGCGCCACTCATCCTGTAAGTGGACACACCGCCATAGTGACAGTATTGGGCAGCGCCACTCATCCTGTGAGTGGACACACCGCCATAGTGACAGTATTGGGCAGCGCCACTCATCCTGTGAGTGGACACACCGCCATAGTGACAGTATTGGGCAGCGCCTCTCATCCTGTGAGTGGACACACCGCCATAGTGACAGTATTGGGCAGCGCCACTCATCCTGTGAGTAGACACACCGCCATAGTGACAGTATTGGGCAGCGCCACTCATCCTGTGAGTTAACACACCGCCATAGTGACAGTATTGGGCAGCGCCACTCATCCTGTGAGTGAACACACCGCCATAGTGACAGTATTGGGCAGCGCCACTCATCCTGTGAGTGGACACACCGCCATAGTGACAGTATTGGGCAGCGCCACTCATCCTGTGAGTAGACACACCGCCATAGTGACAGTATTGGGCAGCGCCACTCATCCTGTGAGTTAACACACCGCCATAGTGACAGTATTGGGCAGCGCCACTCATCCTGTGAGTGAACACACCGCCATAGTGACAGTATTGGGCAGCGCCACTCATCCTGTGAGTGGACACACCGCCATAGTGACAGTATTGGGCAGCGTCACTCATCCTGTGAGTGGACACACCGCCATAGTGACAGTATTGGGCAGCGCCACTCATCCTGTGAGTGGACACACCGCCATAGTGACAGTATTGGGCAGCGCCACTCATCCTGTGAGTGGACACACCGCCATAGTGACAGTATTGGGCAGCGCCACTCATCCTGTGAGTGGACACACCGCCATAGTGACAGTATTGGGCAGCGTCACTCATCCTGTGAGTGGACACACCGCCATAGTGACAGTATTGGGCAGCGTCACTCATCCTGTGAGTGGACACACCGCCATAGTGACAGTATTGAGCAGCGTCACTCATCCTGTGAGTGGACACACCGCCATAGTGACAGTATTGGGCAGCGTCACTCATCCTGTGAGTGGACACACCGCCATAGTGACAGTATTGGGCAGCGCCACTCATCCTGTGAGTGGACACACCGCCATAGTGACAGTATTGGGCAGCGGCACTCATCCTGTGAGTGGACACACCGCCATAGTGACAGTATTGGGCAGCGCCACTCATCCTGTGAGTGGACACACCGCCATAGTGACAGTATTGGGCAGCGCCTCTCATCCTGTGAGTGGACACACCGCCATAGTGACAGTATTGGGCAGCGCCACTCATCCTGTGAGTAGACACACCGCCATAGTGACAGTATTGGGCAGCGCCACTCATCCTGTGAGTTAACACACCGCCATAGTGACAGTATTGGGCAGCGCCACTCATCCTGTGAGTGAACACACCGCCATAGTGACAGTATTGGGCAGCGCCACTCATCCTGTGAGTGGACACACCGCCATAGTGACAGTATTGGGCAGCGCCACTCATCCTGTGAGTAGACACACCGCCATAGTGACAGTATTGGGCAGCGCCACTCATCCTGTGAGTTAACACACCGCCATAGTGACAGTATTGGGCAGCGCCACTCATCCTGTGAGTGAACACACCGCCATAGTGACAGTATTGGGCAGCGCCACTCATCCTGTGAGTGGACACACCGCCATAGTGACAGTATTGGGCAGCGTCACTCATCCTGTGAGTGGACACACCGCCATAGTGACAGTATTGGGCAGCGCCACTCATCCTGTGAGTGGACACACCGCCATAGTGACAGTATTGGGCAGCGCCACTCATCCTGTGAGTGGACACACCGCCATAGTGACAGTATTGGGCAGCGCCACTCATCCTGTGAGTGGACACACCGCCATAGTGACAGTATTGGGCAGCGCCACTCATCCTGTGAGTGGACACACCGCCATAGTGACAGTATTGGGTAGCGCCACTCATCCTGTGAGTGGACACACCGCCATAGCACCATGTACAACACACCCCAAGAGGAAGAAACCCCGCCGGGTTGTTCATCCTGTCACTTGTCCCAAGACACAGCTGGGACTTGCTTAACTGTCTCAAGCTCCTCAAACAAGCTTAAAATTTGACAACCTCTAAAATTTACGGTATCTAGCTGGTGTAAAATGGGGGAATCTTTTAAGAACAGTATCAATATTTGACAAATAATGTTTTCCTAACTCAAACAATGCGAGTTTTATTATTCTACACATTTCTAATGACTCTTAGATGTCCACACTCGGGTAGTGTTCCAGGCGGTGTCCGTCACTCTCACCACAGATTCTGCAACTCCGCTGCTCAACTGTTGTTTCCATTCCATATCTCCATGTATCCAAGACGGATTCTCGCTATTACTCATTCTCTCCCTCGTCCTCCTCCTTTTCGGCCATAATGATTGGGATTGCCAGCAACAACCATGTTGTACCATCGTACAGATTCACTGGTTTGTGCTTCTATCCTCTTTTCCTCAGTTTTCTTGTCACGGTGATGTTGCCTGATGATACCTCTAATTTGAAGTAGAGTTTTGGGTGTGAAGTATTCAATATGGTCTCCTTCAGCAGCCAGCACATCTGCTCATTCATTCCCACATGTTCCAACATGAGAGGGGATCCACAGAAACTTGACGACTCTTCCCTGATTTGTTAGTACTCTCACAGCTCTCTTAATTTCAGCGACTATCGCAAGATTTTCTGCCCAATTTTTACTAAGGTTTTGTAGAGTTGCTTTTGAATCATTGCAGATCATTGCACCGTTATTGTTTCTTTATAAGGATCTTAACGTCATTATAATGGCTGTTAGCTCTGCTTGCATTGAAGAGGCATAGTTCTCAATACGCTCTTTGCCTTCATTTCCGCGTTGAAAGGAGTTTTTCTAATTACAGTGTATGTTGCACCATCCCTGCCATTGACAGGATTTGATGACCTATCAGTGTAGATTTAATCTAGTTCATCTCCGGCTCCTTTACAAATTTCCTCAAGATACTTGTGCCTCATTTCTTGTGGAATCATGTTTGACTTTTTCGTTGTCATCTCGATGATAATCCTGCATGGGCCATCCTTGCAGGGAGGGTGACACCTCTACAGTTATGAGCTCACGGGCTTGTTCAAGCAGGTGAAGTTCTTCGAGGTAGCAGACTGATCTGTGATGCCATTTTTTTGCATTACTTGTTTCCTCCTGTAAGTAGCACATAATTCAGATTTTTCTTGGCAATATCGTTGTAATTGGGATCTCTGGCTATCCTAATTGCAAGGTTAGCATTCAGTCCCTTAATTCTGCATTTAACACGGGAGGGACAACTACTCTCGTAGATTAGACGTTTTGATGGTTCATGCGACTCCAGGGATAATTGTCATGGCTTCATTTTGCATGCTCTCAAGTTTTTTCATATCGTTTTGAGAGTAGGTGCATAAAACTGGTGCGGCATAGTCTATGACGGAGCGCACATAGGCTGTGTACATCATTTTAAAGCACGGCAATAGAGGCTCCATGTCCATTCCAGGTCATGGCTTTCAGTGCCCTGAGTCGACTTTTGCATGTTCCTATGAGTTGATTGAGCTTTTCTTTCTTCCCCTTGTTAGAGCTGACAGTGACGCCAAGGTACCGATAGTGGTCAACCCATTCAAGTGTTACACCATTAATTTGTAGTTCTTCATTTTCTCCCTGCTTGTGATGGGGGTATGCTTTTGTCTTGTTTGTGGGGAGAGTGAAATCGAGCTCAATACATTTCCTTCCAAGGAGTTCAATGACTGTTTAATTTTTTTCCAAGATTGAAGCGTGTATTAGGACATCATCGGCAAATCCCACTTGTTGCGTGTTACGAACCCGGATCCAGCGTCCGAGCAAGGAGCAGTAACAACTACGCCATCTGTGGATTAGCTCCCGAAACCCCCGCCAAACGAACGATGACACCGGATGAGGACGGCGAATATCGGCCACAAGGGCCAGTTTCCAGTCCTGTGCAGCTCACAACACAGCCGCTCCTGACCTCTGGTGAGGTGGTGCTCCGACGACAGCGCCATCTAAGGACTGGATACGTCAGGTGTTTGCGCCCGAGCCCGTAAGTAAGGTGTTCTAGTGTGTCCCAGTCATTGATGACGTGTCTGCTTACAGAGTCGACCTGGGACCACTGTGTTGAAGGTTGAGTCAGTCTACCCGAGGCAGCCAGTCTCCATACTGTGAAGTTTGCTGCAGCTGTTGTGACGTCGTCCCCCCGGAAGAACACTGTGGTGTGTTAGCCTGCCAGTGGAGTGGCAGTGAAAGGATTTACCCGGGACCGACTGTTGGAGACGATCATCCACTGGGGTATTGAGGACAGGAGGGTGATTGGTGATATCACACGAGACTCCTGTCTAGGGCGTACCCCGTATATCGTTCGTGGAGTGGCCGTACCAGCCTTGGTGGCTCAGTACCTGCCAGCAGACCAGCTGGACGTGTGGTTGACGGCCTCCACGACGGTGCCCCCAGTGGACCTGCGTTTTGGCTGACCTGTGGCCCGGGTAGGCTCGGCATTCTCAGAGGACACGTCGTGAGGCCACGAAGAAAGCACCGCGGATTCAGCACCTAGCTTCTTGATCCAGTCTTCAGCAGAAGACTACATTGTGAATAATCCCCTTGTTTAGTGTTAATACCCCCCCCCTTGTGTAACCGTTTTATATATATATTTAATCGGTGATGGACATTATATAATATTAAGTTCTTAGCTTTCTTTCCCTACTCCCTTTAAGTTACTTGCGTCACGGATCTCATCCCTTGATAGCCACTACTGGCTCGGGAACGGATACATATATCTTTCTCTAACAACATCAGAGTAAGGACCCCGTTGCGTCCCGAGAGGGCCGTAACATTGCGTCCCTTCCGGAAATTGAAAGGATCATCTTAAATCGATTGTTGCATAAAATCGGCAGGCTTGGGGAAGGGGTCATTGGATTTGTTAAAGGACGGAGCACAACAAATTGTATTGTTAATTACTTTACTAATGACACAGCTAAGTATTCTGTATTTGTTGACATCAAAGGAGCCTTCGACAACAACCCGTCCTCGAACCAAGTCCATTCCATCCAGCAGTCGACCCCAAAGACACCTTCATCAATAATAACATGCTGTTCATTCAAAACAGGAATTTTATTAATATAAATTAATATTATTTTATATTAGCATATTGTACATATTTAGGCACTGGTTAGGTTAGGTGTTTAGGTTGTGTTGGCAATAATTTGTATTTGTAGTACGTGGGTGAAGCATTTACAGCGTTGTGGTTCGAACAAAAGTCGTCAGTGAAGCACTTGTTCCGGAAGTTTTCAGACGTCATCGGTTGTGAGTCGTTTGTAAACAGTTTTCATTCATACACAGCGGGTTTGGCGGTTGCATGGAATGGACTTGAGGTCTTTGTTTGGAGGACCGGCTGTCGACAAAGCACAAGGGATTGCGATCCTGGATGAACTTGCATGCATGGGTGTCAAGGGGAGACTCGTGAAATGGATTGAAGATTACCTCACAGGGAGGAAAGCCAAGGTCTGCTTCAACGGAGCAGTCTCCAGAACAATGAATATGGAACTCGGAACCCCCCAAGGCGGAGTCTTAAGCCCCACACAGCCTTATGAGGCCATTACAAATATTGAATTACTGGAGCTCGAAGTGATGCCCAGGAAATTCTTGTTTCTTACAACTGCCGTGTGTGAAAATCCATTCACCTCACAGGGGTCCTTGCTCGAAATACCTGTACCAATCAAGTCTTAGACAAGGAATACCGCCTCAGCTCACTTCGGTCTCATCTGGCGCCATATTAATGGCACTTCCCGCCAAACACACGACGAAGTTACGACGTTGTTACAACGTTCGAACAAGGTTTAACATCTAACAATTGTTAACAACCAATATAGCAAGTTGTAACAACGTTCTAGTACGTCATAAAAACGTTATAACAAGATGTATCAAATTTATTACCAGTTGTAACAACTTTATTACAAGTTGTAACAAGCGGAAAATAGGGACAGTTACGTTGTGTGTGTGTAGCGTTAGCACTTGATTAGTAGCATACACAAACAAGTACAGCTTACTCTTAAGCCAGCTAACATGCACACACGCGCATGTTTCCTACCGACGCCTTCATGAATGGAGCCCCACACTCCACGTTTCTTCTGGACCAACGCAAGGTAACCTTACTGTTGCCTCTCCGAGAATGGCGAGATGGACCTCTAAGCAAGATGGCCGAACTTACACCTTGTATCATTTATTTAAGTAGGGGGGGACCTCTGCATAGAGCACCAATCAGAATGGAGTTTCAACTATACACAATCTGGTTAAATAAACTCTGGGCTCTTGTGACATCTCAGGGAGTGGAAGGAAGGGTTATCAGAACCATCAGGGAAGGTCAGGTCAGTCATAACTTGTCCTCACTACCCGCGACACTCAACAGCTAAAGTTGTGGTGGCGGGAACCAAGTTAATGATTATACAGGTGAGTTGTACTGCCACCTGCTAGTATAACCACACGTCGTAACTTACCACACCCACAATACCTCAACTGCCCTTGTTATCCCCAATGCTACAAGAGGTACTTGTATCCTTAGATAAAGGTGATAACCAATGCCCAGTGCACAGTAGCCATGGCGTCTGGCTGAGAGATAACTATTCCCTCACATCTTGAGGTTATCTTGAGTTGATTTGGGGACTTTAGTGTCCCCGCGGCCCGGTCCTCGACCAGGCCTCCACCCCCAGGAAGCAGCCCGTGACAGTTGACTAACACCCAGGTACCTATTTACTGCTAGGTAACAGGAGCATAGGATGAAAGAAACTCTGCCCATCGTTTTTGCGCCGGCGCCCGGGATTCAACCCGGGACCACAGGATCACGTGTCCACATGCATGTACCCCAGACATAGTTTTCCATCTGGCGTGTTGACTGTCTCGTTGATGAGTGTTTCGTGTGTTTAATTGTGCATAATTACTGCCAGTCCCACTGACAGTGCTGCTGCTGATACATGGCTCGTGCCTGTGTCATCACCCAAGCTGTCCCTACCCCCCCCCCAGTGGCGACAGAAACGACAGAAAGCCGCGTTAATTTGGTTGTCAAGTCAGCTGTTAAGTTAGGTCGGAACTCGCAGGAACCGCAATCACAAACTGGACGGTAGAGCGACGTGCTCTCTTCATGCAGGTCGTCGTTCAATCTCCGACCGTCTAAATGGTTGGGTACCATCCCCCCCCCCCCCCCCGTCCCATCCCAAATCCTTATCCTGACCCCTTCCAAGTGCTATATAGTCGTAATGGCTTGGCGCTTCCCCCGGATAATTAACACAATTAGATGTTCCGTTATAGGCGATGAGTCACTCTGAGGCGACATTAGCCTTGCTGACGTCAATCTTGAGTAAAGTTCAGTACCCAGTGTTATTAATAAGACCGGACCGCGGCGTCATTGATCCAGGGAATTAGTAGACGATTGGTAGGTGGAGGTAGCCACCCACGCCAGTTTAAACCACCCAGAACGCTGCTACTTGTGCTCAAATGTTGTAGTAACTCTGACGTCATTATCACCCTTATAGCCTTTTATCACATTAAACAAGTGATTGATGTAGGAGTCGAATTCAATTTCTTTCTTTATCATGCACCCCATACCCATCCCGTGGGCGGTGGTGTAAAGGGTTACAGAGGCACATAATCGGTTCAGGAACTGAACCCTCTAGTTCGTTTAGCTAAGCAAATAACAATCTTTTGATGCTAGTTCCACAATTATTAATGTTATATATACATGTACACACACTCATGCATGTACATATATATATATATATATATATATATATATATATATATATATATATATATATATATATATATATATATATATATATATATATATATATATATATATATATATATTAGTCACTATACAAGGCACATTACATCTATGGTGAGTCACACAGTTACTAGTCTTGCTCCACACCCACCCAACTGGGCGGCAGCTTTACAGTCATGTGCTCCACACCCACCCAACTGGGCGGCAGCTTTACAGTCATGTGCTCCACACCCACCCAACTGGGCGGCAGCTTTACAGTCATGTGCTCCACACCCACCCAACTGGGCGGCAGCTTTACAGTCATGTGCTCCACACCCACCCAACTGGGCGGCAGCTTTACAGTCATGTGCTCCACACCCACCCAACTGGGCGGCAGCTTTACAGTCATGTGCTCCACACCCACCCAACTGGGCGGCAGCTTTACAGTCATGTGCTCCACACCCACCCAACTGGGCGGCAGCTTTACAGTCATGTGCTCCACACCCACCCAACTGGGCGGCAGCTTTACAGTCATGTGCTCCACACCCACCCAACTGGGCGGCAGCTTTACAGTCATGTTCTCCACACCCACCCAACTGGGCGGCAGCTTTACAGTCATGTGCTCCACACCCACCCAACTGGGCGGCAGCTTTACAGTCGTGTGCATGCATTACCTGTAGTAAGCAAATTTTTAGATACTTCGCTAAGATTCCTGGCAGCACATCATTATAAATGAAGTACTTACACATTTCTTGGACACTATTGATGGTGTGAGAAAAGTCTTTTAGATTGCTTTTGCATTAAGAGATTATTCACAACCTGGTGGATCAAGAGATGATGAACGCCTGAGTGAGGAATACTCGCAGAGTATCCCTCACTTGTGTACTCCAGTCTGGCACGCATTACTCTCGCAGTTTACCGGATCTTGATAGCTTTTGTTGAGCTGTCAGCCATATGCAAATTAGTGACATTGCAGACAATTGTAGTCAGTGATAGAACATATTGCAGAGGCGCGGTGCAAGACGGGGTGAGGTGTGAGGAGGATGGGGCAGAGACCTCACCTGTTGCAGGGACGGTGAGTGAGGTGTGAGGTTGGTGGGGGGGGGGGCGGTTGTGAGGGTGTAGTGGGGGAGGGGGGGGTGTTGTAGCTCTCCTTCCCCCCCCCCCCCCGTGTCTGTCTGTCTCCCTCCCTCCCCCCTCCCTCCCCCTAATATCTCTCCCGCCAGCCGCACTTCCTGCTCCTGAGACATAATTCAGCTGGAGGAGAAACAAAGGAGAGAGGGACATTCATTATAGGCCTCCCCCGCTGATTAAGAGACGTGGGATGAAGGGGAGTAGGGAGGGGGGCGTCGCGCCCCCTTCTGCCAAGACGGACTCCTATACCTTCCTCCCTCTTCATTACGGCAAGGGATTTGACCAGGGACAGGGGGAGTGAACTAGCCAGGGACGGGGGCAAGTGAGGGGGTCAGGGGGAGCAACAGTGGACCAGAGAGCACTTGTTCAGACAGAAGCAGCTGGTGATGGCATTCGTGCAGCTGGTTCAGGAGGAGTCTGGCACCAGCTGTGGTGGCTTGTGGGAGTGAGGATGAAGGGAGGGAGGATTATGGGTAACTATGACGAGGGGTCGGCGGCCGGGGGGGTGGGGGGGTATTAAGAGCTGGGGGAAGATTAAGAGGCGGGGGAGGGGGGGAGGCTTAAGAAGCATTGTGCCCCTTGGGTGGGGGGGTTGGGCCGTGCTGGGTGGCGGGCGGTCCTCTCGGTGGGCGGGACTGATGGGCGTCGGCCGGCCAGGTGGGCGGAGGTGGGTGAGGTCTTGTATAGAGGACAGAGTATGACGAATGTCACTTGTGGGGTTGTTGACTGTGGCTGTTGTACACAACTTTGTTGACGTCCCTTTGTTCCAGCGCTTCTCTCCCAGGTACTGGGACCCGGTGTGAGGTTGTGAACGACTGAACTGGTCATGGTGGGTGTAGGTCTGGTGTAGGTGTGGTCAGGGTGGGTGTTGGTCTGGTGTAGGTGTGGTCAGGGTGGGTGTAAGTCTGGTGTAGGTGTGGTCAGGGTGGGTGTAGGTCTGGTGTAGGTGTGGTCAGGGTGGGTGTTGGTCTGGTGTAGGTGTGGTCAGGGTGGGTGTAGGTGTGGTCAGGGTGGGTGTAGGTCTGGTGTAGGTGTGGTCAGGGTGGGTGTAAGTGTGGTGTAGGTGTGGTCAGGGTGGGTGTAGGTCTGGTGTAGGTGTGGTCAGGGCGGGTGTAGGTGTGGTCAGGGTGGGTGTAGGTGTGGTGTAGGTGTGGTCAGGGTGGGTGTAGGTGTGGTGTAGGTGTGGTCAGGGTGGGTGTAGGTGTGGTGTAGGTGTGGTCAGGGTGGGTGTAGGTGTGGTCAGGGTGGGTGTAGGTGTGGTGTAGGTGTGGTCAGGGCGGGTGTAGGTGTGGTGTAGGTGTGGTCAGGGTGGGTGTAGGTGTGGTCAGGGTGGGTGTAGGTGTGGTCAGGGTGGGTGTAGGTCTGGTGTAGGTGTGGTCAGGGCGGGTGTAGGTGTGGTGTAGGTGTGGTCAGGGTGGGTGTAGGTCTGGTGTAGGTGTGGTCAGGGTGGGTGTAGGTCTGGTGTAGGTGTGGTCAGGGCGGGTGTAGGTGTGGTCAGGGTGGGTGTAGGTGTGGTGTAGGTGTGGTCAGGGTGGGTGTAGGTCTGGTGTAGGTGTGGTCAGGGCGGGTGTAGGTGTGGTGTAGGTGTGGTCAGGGTGGGTGTAGGTGTGGTCAGGGTGGGTGTAGGTCTGGTGTAGGTGTGGTCAGGGTGGGTGTAGGTCTGGTGTAGGTGTGGTCAGGGCGGGTGTAGGTCTGGTGTTGGTGTGGTCAGGGTGGGTGTAGGTCTGGTGTAGGTGTGGTCAGGGTGGGTGTTGGTCTGGTGTAGGTGTGGTCAGGGTGGGTGTAGGTCTGGTGTTGGTGTGGTCAGGGTGGGTGTAGGTCTGGTGTAGGTGTGGTCAGGGTGGGTGTAGGTCTGGTGTTGGTGTGGTCAGGGTGGGTGTAGGTCTGGTGTAGGTGTGGTCAGGGTGGGTGTAGGACTGGTGTAGGTGTGGTCAGGGTGGGTGTAGGACTGGTGTAGGTGTGGTCAGGGTGGGTGTAGGTCTGGTGTAGGTGTGGTCAGGGCGGGTGTAGGACTGGTGTAGGTGTGGTCAGGGTGGGTGTAGGTCTGGTGTAGGTGTGGTCAGGGCGGGTGTAGGTCTGGTGTAGGTGTGGTCAGGGCGGGTGTAGGTCTGGTGTAGGTGTGGTCAGGGTGGGTGTAGGTCTGGTGTAGGTGTGGTCAGGGCGGGTGTAGGTGTGGTCAGGGTGGGTGTAGGTGTGGTGTAGGTGTGGTCAGGGTGGGTGTAGGTCTGGTGTAGGTGTGGTCAGGGCGGGTGTAGGTGTGGTGTAGGTGTGGTCAGGGTGGGTGTAGGTGTGGTCAGGGTGGGTGTAGGTCTGGTGTAGGTGTGGTCAGGGTGGGTGTAGGTCTGGTGTAGGTGTGGTCAGGGCGGGTGTAGGTCTGGTGTTGGTGTGGTCAGGGTGGGTGTAGGTCTGGTGTAGGTGTGGTCAGGGTGGGTGTTGGTCTGGTGTAGGTGTGGTCAGGGTGGGTGTAGGTCTGGTGTTGGTGTGGTCAGGGTGGGTGTAGGTCTGGTGTAGGTGTGGTCAGGGTGGGTGTAGGTCTGGTGTTGGTGTGGTCAGGGTGGGTGTAGGTCTGGTGTAGGTGTGGTCAGGGTGGGTGTAGGACTGGTGTAGGTGTGGTCAGGGTGGGTGTAGGACTGGTGTAGGTGTGGTCAGGGTGGGTGTAGGTCTGGTGTAGGTGTGGTCAGGGCGGGTGTAGGACTGGTGTAGGTGTGGTCAGGGTGGGTGTAGGTCTGGTGTAGGTGTGGTCAGGGCGGGTGTAGGTGTGGTCAGGGCGGGTGTAGGTCTGGTGTAGGTGTGGTCAGGGTGGGTGTAGGTCTGGTGTAGGTGTGGTCAGGGTGGGTGTAGGTCTGGTGTAGGTGTGGTCAGGGCGGGTGTAGGTCTGGTGTTGGTGTGGTCAGGGCGGGTGTAGGTCTGGTGTAGGTGTGGTCAGGGTGGGTGTAGGTCTGGTGTAGGTGTGGTCAGGGTGGGTGTAGGTCTGGTGTAGGTGTGGTCAGGGCGGGTGTAGGTCTGGTGTAGGTGTGGTCAGGGCGGGTGTAGGTCTGGTGTAGGTGTGGTCAGGGTGGGTGTAGGTCTGGTGTAGGTGTGGTCAGGGTGGGTGTAGGTCTGGTGTAGGTGTGGTCAGGGCGGGTGTAGGTCTGGTGTTGGTGTGGTCAGGGTGGGTGTAGGTCTGGTGTTGGTGTGGTCAGGGTGGGTGTAGGTCTGGTGTAGGTGTGGTCAGGGCGGGTGTAGGTCTGGTGTAGGTGTGGTCAGGGCGGGTGTAGGTCTGGTGTTGGTGTGGTCAGGGTGGGTGTAGGTCTGGTGTTGGTGTGGTCAGGGTGGGTGTAGGTCTGGTGTAGGTGTGGTCAGGGTGGGTGTAGGTCTGGTGTAGGTGTGGTCAGGGCGGGTGTAGGTCTGGTGTTGGTGTGGTCAGGGTGGGTGTAGGTCTGGTGTTGGTGTGGTCAGGGTGGGTGTAGGTCTGGTGTTGGTGTGGTCAGGGTGGGTGTAGGTCTGGTGTAGGTGTGGTCAGGGTGGGTGTAGGTCTGGTGTTGGTGTGGTCAGGGTGGGTGTAGGTCTGGTGTAGGTGTGGTCAGGGCGGGTGTAGGTCTGGTGTAGGTGTGGTCAGGGCGGGTGTAGGTCTGGTGTTGGTGTGGTCAGGGTGGGTGTAGGTCTGGTGTTGGTGTGGTCAGGGTGGGTGTAGGTCTGGTGTAGGTGTGGTCAGGGTGGGTGTAGGTCTGGTGTAGGTGTGGTCAGGGTGGGTGTAGGTCTGGTGTAGGTGTGGTCAGGGCGGGTGTAGGTCTGGTGTTGGTGTGGTCAGGGTGGGTGTAGGTCTGGTGTTGGTGTGGTCAGGGTGGGTGTAGGTCTGGTGTTGGTGTGGTCAGGGTGGGTGTAGGTCTGGTGTAGGTGTGGTCAGGGTGGGTGTAGGTCTGGTGTTGGTGTTGAAGTTTAGATACTTACGGGAAGACCAGAAGGACTTAAAATGATCATACATAGACCCACATAGTCAAACATAGACCCACTCCATAATGGAGGCAGCAAAACTGGGACATAAACTATAAACCATTCTTGGGGAGTAGAAGAACTCTCAGAACCCCATCAACCAGGTATCAACCAGGTATCAACCAGGTATTAACGTCACACAATTGTGAGTCATTTGAAAGGATGATGGAGTCAAATCTCCAAGTGGGTATGCATGTAGATGCTGCTTTTCACAATTACTCAACCACTGTAGCCAAGTCATTAGAAGTAAGCCAATATACAGGTCTTGTCAGCACAAACATTGCAATCACTGAACAAATGAGACTCTAGATCCCATACAATGAGGTCCAGAACAACAGGCAAAATTTGACAGTGAAAATTTACATTTTCTGAAACAGGCCACATGGGGGATGGGGGGGGGGGGGGGGGAGACAGTGGACTTACAAGACAAGACAGTGTTCTTGCACTACTGCTGCTGCTCGCCCTCCCGTCTCTCGCACACAGACCAACACACAACCTAGCCCATCCTTCGAATAGACAGTACGTTTTAATACTAAATGTAATAAGTACAACCGTGACTATGGCATAGTACATAAATTACACCTAATCGCCAGTATCGCACCAAAATACTGTGAATATTCGAGTTTACCTGAAAATCTGTACAGAAAACCACGACCTAACCTAACCTTCTTAGTGTAGGAGGACAAGCATGTAAATAGCATTTATTGCTTCTTAATTACAATAAGTACTTAACCTATAGCTATATTGATATTACAATTGTTTAAAACTAATAAAACAAAACTAAAGTCTTTCAATAAATAATAAAGTAACTCAGGATATTTTCAAATTTTGTATAAAATCTCTATTGTTTAATAAAACTGAAAAAAGAAATTCTTTATATTTGAAACTTGTGTAAATAGAATTGAACACGAAATAATCAATCTAAAAATTTTGAGTGTATTAACACAAAATGAGGAGAATATATGGGGAGGTAAATGTAACGGCACAATTATGTGTATTTATGTACTATGCAGACAGTCAGAAATGTACTTATTACATTTAGTATCAAAACGTACTGTATTAGGAGGACGGGTTGCAGAACCAGCGCCTCGTGTCACCGTATTCCAGGTCCCAGGATATACAAGTCCCACGACCACAACAGTCAGGGGGATCACGGTTCTCCAGCAGCAGCCCGCGTCATGTAACCTCACCACTTACATATTCAAGGTTCACCAACGTAAGAATATTATACATTATAACATTGGGTCGTTCAGGGTCTTGTATACCACATAACACAACATTTTTGGAATACAGTGCACGAGCGCGGAGTCTTGACCCCTTAGAGCACACAAGGAAGCTGCATAGTATGCGCCTAGACTAGTACCAGAGCTGAAAGGTGCGACTTAAGAGGAAAGGTTGAACACTTGCACCTCAGACCACAGAAAGAGAATAAAGATTGAAGGGTGACACGCCAGCCTGTTGCTGCTAGCACACCACCAACGGAGACTCGCAGCAGGAAACAATGTTCCATAACATGTCACAGTAATAACCATGTGGAGTGTACCGTGAAGTAGAGAGACTGAGACAGACTATTCACCTTCATGTGTGTGTGCGAGAGAACCCCACATCAGGTGATCCACGCTCAATCCTTCTGTACTCAAGTGGCCGGCCGGAGAATGCATCAAGTTTCAGGTTGGGCAGCGGATTGCTGCCTCTGAAATCCTTCTCTATTATGGCTAGTATGTAGCTCTGTTGGTAGACCGGTCGTCTCGCATGGTGGGGGTCGGGTGTTCGAGGCTCAGAGTGCCTCGAATGCTGGTTACCGCTGTTGAAGCATAACAATCTTTTTGTGGTTGAGTGCTCAATAGCACATGAACTGTAGCAACTCTGTCACCCAGTCTATGTAGTACAGAGGAACATGCATGTGCACTGGTGAGCCTCGTAAATGCACATCAATCACGTGTGGTTGAGTGCTCAATAATCCAGTGCACAATATGTAGGAACTCGGCTCTCTTAGCCCTGACCACGGAGGACAGAAGTAAAGGTATATATATTGGTCACCATTGTAAATGTGTGGCCACGTCTGTGGGGGAAACAATAAAATGAAAAAATAAAAACACAACTGTTCTTCCTATGCTTATTATAAGTGTGTTGTTGTGAGAGTTGTGGTGTAGTGTGTCCCTGTTGTTCCAGCGGGGTAGACGCTCTTGATCACTTTCACGGCCGTGACTCTTCCTCTCTTCACAGTCTTGCTCCAGTGACCTGCCTTACCTCGTATTGGGCTCCAGCTCTTGGCTATCTTAAAAAAACAGTATTCTATGGGGAGTCGGTGGCTGAGCGGACAGAACACTGGATGCGTGATCCTGTGGTCCCGGGTTCGATCCCGGACACCGGCGAGAAACAATGGGCAGAGTTTCTTTCACCCTGATGCCCCTGTTAACAAGCAGTAATAGGTACCTGGGAGTTAGTCAGCTGTCACGGGCTGCGTCCTAGGGGAGGAGGCCTGGTCGAGGACCGGGCCGCGGGGACACTAAGCCCCGAAATCATCTCAAGATAACCTCAAGATATAGTACTCTCTCTCCAAGAAGTCTCTAATCCTTGTGGTAACGACCTTCATGGACTGCTAGCCTGCGTCTCTATATGTGTATTTACTCTTTGTATCTCTAGAATAGAGCTATTAGCTACATCTCTCCAATTTTTTTCCTCCATTATATCTACTACGTATATTTTTCTAACACACGCACGCACGCACACATCCCCAGGAAACAGCTGTCTAACTCCCAGATACCTATTTACCACCAGGTGAACAGGTGCATCAGGGTGAAAGAAACTGCCCATTTGTTTCCGCCGGAGATTGAATCCGTGCCCGTACGCCTACGACCCCAGAGCGCTGTCCACTCAGCCGCAACATGGGTGTGCGCGCGCGCGCGCGCACACACACACACACACACACACACACACACACACACACACACACACACACACACACACACACACACACACACACACACACACACACAGAGAGAGAGAAAGATGAATTTGCTCCTTAACAGCTGTCTAACTCCCAGGTACCTATTTACTGCCAGGTAACAGGAGCATCAGGGGTGAAAGAAACTTTGCCCACTTGTTTCTGCCTGCTCCGGTAATCGAACCCGGGCCACAGAATTAAGAACCCTGCGCGCTGTCCACTGAGCCACCAGTCCCCTTGTGTGTCTGTCTGTGTCTGTGTGTAATTTTTATAATTACCTAAGTGTAGTTACAGGATGAGAGCTACGCTCGTGGTGTCCCGTCTTCCCAGCACTCTTTGTCATATAACGCTTTGAAACTACTGACGGTCTTGGCCTCCACCACCTTCTCACTTAACTTGTTCCAACCGTCTACCACTCTATTTGCGAAAGTGAATTTTCTTATATTTCTTCGGCATCTGTGTTTAGCTAGTTTATATCTATGACCTCTTGTTCTTAAAGTTCCAGGTCTCAGGAAATCTTCCCTGTCGATTTTATCAATTCCTGTTACTATTTTGTATGTAGTGATCATATCACCTCTTTTTCTTCTGTCTTCTAATTTTGGCATATTTAATGCCTCTAACCTCTCCTCGTAGCTCTTGCCCTTCAGTTCTGGGAGCCACTTAGTAGCATGTCTTTGCACCTTTTCCAATTTGTTGATGTGTTTCTTAAGATATGGGCACCACACAACTGCTGCATATTCTAGCTTTGGCCTAACAAAAGTCGTGAACAATTTCTTTAGTATATCGCCATCCATGTATTTATAAGCAATTCTGAAGTTAAAAAGCGTGGCATAGGCTCCTCGCACAATATTCTTTATGTGGTCCTCAGGTGAGAGTTTTCTATCTAGAACCACCCCTAGATCTCTTTCTTTATCAGAATTCTTTAAAGATTTCTCACATAATATATAGGTTGTGGGGTCTATGTTCTCCTATTCCACATTCCATAACATGGCATTTATTAACATTAAATTCCATTTGCCAAGTGGTGCTCCATATACTTATTTTGTCCAGGTCATCTTGAAGGGCATGACAATCATCTAAGTTTCTTATCCTTCCTATTATCTTAGCATCATCAGCAAACATGTTCATATAATTCTGCATACCAACTGGTAGATCATTTATGTAGACAATAAACATCACTGGTGCAAGAACTGAACCCTGTGGTACTCCACTTGTGACATTTCTCCAGTGCGATACATTGCCTCTGATTACTGCCCTCATTTTTCTATCAGTCAGAAAATTTTTCATCCGTGTTAGAAGCTTACCTGTCACCCCTCCAATATTTTCCAGTTTCCAGAACAACCTCTTATGTGGAACTCTGTCGAAAGCCTTTTTTTAGGTTCAGATAGATGCAGTCAACCCAACCATCTCTTTCCTGTAATATCTCTGTGGCTCGATCATAGAAACTGAGTAAATTCGATACACAGGATCTTCCAGATCGAAAACCATACTGTCTGTCTGATATTATATCATTTCTCTCCAGGTGTTCTACCCATTTAGTTTTAATTATTTTTTCCAATATTTTGACTATTACACTTGTCAATGATACAGGTCTATAATTAAGGGGGTCTTCCCTGCTTCCACTTTTGTAGATTGGAACTGTGTTAGCCTTTTTCCACACATCAGCTACAACTCCTGTACACAGGGATGCCTGAAAAATCAGTTGAAGTGGAATGCTGAGCTCAGGTGCACATTCTCTCAGAACCCATGGTGAAACTCCATTTGGACCAACTGCTTTGTTCTTATTTAGCTCCTTGAGCATTTTTTCCACTTCGTCTCTAGACACCTCTATGTGCTCTATGTTGTTCTCTGGAATTCTTATTGTGTCTGGTTCCCTGAAGATTTCATTTTGTACAAACACACTTTGGAACTTTTCGTTTAATGTTTCACACATTTCCTTTTCATTTTCCGTGAATCTATTTCCCATTTTCAACCTCTGAATATTATCCTTTACCTGCAATTTGTTGTTTATGAATTTATAGAATAGACCTGGTTCTGTTTTACATTTGTCCGCAATCCCTTTTTCAAAATTACTTTCTGCCTCTCTCCTCACTGCTGTGTAGTTTCTCGCATCTTTGTATCACTGGTATGTTTGGGGGTTTGGCTTCTTCCTGTATTGATTCCATTTTTGTGTCTTTTGGTCTCTGGCCCTCTCGCAATTTCTGTTGAACCAATCCTGTTTCCTAGTTTTGCATCTCTGTTTTGGTATAAATTTTTTTGTGCCTTTATCATATATTTCACAAAACTTGACATACATCTCATTTACTTCCTTGCCTAGCAACAAGTCTGTCCAATTATACTCGCTAAAAAAATTTCTAAGGTTGCCATAATGTCCTCTCCTAAAGTCAGGTTTTTCAATTGCATCAACCTTCTTATTTTCTTCCAGCTTATAACGCATTGCATACTTTATTCCCAAAAAGACATGGTCACTTTTACCCAAGGGAGGAAGGTACTGAATGTCAAATATTTCTTCCTCCTTCCTGGTAAATATCAAATCTAGCATGGAGGGAACGTCCCCTTTCCTCATCCTCGTAGCTTGTTTAACATGTTGATACAAAAATGTTTCCAGGATGAGGTCTACAAATCTACAGGTCCAAAAATCTTCTGTTTTAGCTTCATATGCTTCCCAGTCTATGGATTTCAAGTTGAAGTCGCCGACTATCAATAGGCGGGATCTATCGTTATCCGCTCTCGCTATGATCTCTCACATTATTGTTATAAGACCTTCACGTTTACTATCTAGCTCTTCCTTTGACCATGTGCTGCTTGGCGGTGGACTGTATGCATTTATTATCATTAGTTTATCATCCTCATGGCAGATCTCTAGTGCTATTATGTCAACTTCTTGTGGATTGGCAGTCATTATTTCTTTCACCTTTATTTGTTCTTTCACCAGCACAGCAACGCCACCGCCTTTCCTAATTTTTCTGTCCCGTCTCCAAATTGAGTCGCCCCTTGGGAATATGACCTCATTTAAAATTACATCTTCAAGTTTTGTCTCCGTGAGTGCAACAATGTCTGGTGTCTGCAACTGTGTTACATCACTTAACTCCATTATCTTCGATCTCACTCCATCTATGTTGGTGTATGCAATCTTCAGGAACTTGTTCCCCCTATTCTTATTTTTCACTCCCCCTTTCTCTAATGATTTTGTTGGTTTGCCTTTATGTACCACTTTACCGGTACATTACCCTATCACTTTGTAGAAAAAAGAATTGATTTCTTCATTCCTGCTCTCATTTAAACGTTTTGCCTCGGCGAGGTTCAGTTTCAGCTTCTCCCTATCTTCTTTTGAAAGATCTCGTCTTAACGACCACACTTTCCCATCCTCATCACCTTGTAATTTTCTAGCATTTCTTAGTACTTCTTCCATCTGTTTGGCACCGTTTAGGGTGATCCTCAAAGGTCGATCTTTCCCTTTTACATATCTGCCTATTCTCCTGTAGTCGCACACGTTCTCTATGGTAGCAAGACCTTCCACGAGGCCAACAATTTTATCTACTACTTTCGCTTCTTCAACAGCTCTTTCTGACCTAGATGTTATCTCCTTTTCCTTGCAGCCAAAAATGATCAGGGACTTACTCCGATCAACTGTGTTTTGCACCAACTTCGGGTTAGATGCCAATTCTTTCCTCACTTCTAGCCTAATGTTTGTTTTATCTTGGTTGCTGCAGTGTTTGACTTCCTTTACTGCTTCTTCAATTTTTTCCTTCTCCTTGGCCACTTGTGCATAGGTGAGTTGTATATCTTTCTTGCACTGTTTTATTCCCTGTGTAACTTCCTCCATCTGTGCTGACAAAAGCTGTTTCTCCTGTTGAATTTCCTTGCCTAACCTATTGTAGTCATTTATGTTTAAATTTACTTTAACGTCTTCCAAAGCTATTTTTAAGAGTTTATTTTCTTCTTCCATGGCTTTGCAATTTGTTTCCAATTGATTCTTATCCTTGCACAAGTCTTTCACTAAACCCTCAAGACATACAACTTTGCTATTTAAATGGTCATTACTTTCTTTCAATTTACTAATTATTTCTACATGAGAGGTCACTATAGTATCTAATTTTACCAACTTGTTGTATAGACTGGTTATATCAATGCTTTCTTCATTGAATCCAGTAAATCCAGTGTGTGTGTGTGCGTGCGTGCGTGCGTGCGTGCGTGCGTGCGTGCGTGCGTGTGTGTGTGACCAGTGGCCACAGGAGACTGTCAATCAGCCGGGGGGGGGGGTGTATGTCAAGGGTGTCAGACAAGACGAGAGCGGAAGCAGAACGGCAGTTTTATTTTGTTTGGGGGAAGGGGGGAGTGGAGGGGGGGGGTGTGAGGGGTAATAATGAGGGAGGAGGAAGGGTGAGGGGAAATTGTAGAAATTACAAATGTAGCGTGAGTTATGAGGGCGTGTGAGGGGAGGGTGAGGGGTAGAGACTACAGGGGGAGGGAGATTAGTGGGGAGAAAGGTATTGGGGGAGAAAATTGAGGGGGGAGGGTAGCATGCGCTGGGATGAGGGAGGGAGGGACGGAGGGAGGGGAGTGTTGCTGGGACTGGGACCTGCTGGGGAGGGGAGGGGAGGTCCTAGGGGAGGGCAGGTGTATCTCGGTAACTTAATTAAGGTAATAACATTGTTGTCTTGTCACCTGGACACCCAGCTGAGGAGGGAGGGAGGGAGGGTGGGGTTGGGGGGAGGGGGAAGATGGTGGGGGTGTATGGTGCTTCTGTCGGTAAATTAAATAAACAACTTGATTAACAGGTGTGTTGGTGTGTCCCCAGCTAGGGGGGGGGGATACCCACACACCTGTGTACACCAGCTGGTGCACACAGGTAGACAGAGACTACAGGATGACCTGGATAAACTGGAGGAATGGTCTAGAAAATGGCTGCTGAAGTTCAACTCTGGAAAGTGTAAGGTGATGAAATTAGGCGAAGGGAGCAGGAGGCTGAACACAAGGTATCATCTGGGAGGGGAAATCCTGCAAGAATCAAATAGAGAGAAGGATCTGGGGGTTGATATCACACCGTACCTGTCCCCAGAGGCCCACATCAAAAGAATATCATCAGCGGCATATGCTAGACTGGCCAACATAAGAACTGCCTTCAGAAACTTGTGTAAGGAATCTTTCAGAACCCTGTATACCACTTATGTAAGACCAATCCTGGAGTATGCAGCTCCAGCCTGGAGTTCATACCTAGTTAAACACAAGACAAAGTTAGAGAAGATTCAGCGGTATGCCACCAGGCTCGTCCCGGAACTGAGAGGATTGAGCTACGAGGAAAGGCTAAAGGAGCTGAACCTCACATCCCTGGAAAACAGAAGAGTAATGGGAGACATGATAACCACCTACAAAATTCTCAGGGGAATTGACAGGGTGGACAAAGACAAACTCTTCAGCACGGGTGGGACACGAACAAGGGGACACAGGTGGAAACTTAGTACCCAGATGAGCCACAGAGACGTTAGAAAGAATTTTTTCAGTGTCATAGTAGTTAATAAATGGAATGCACTAGGCAGTGATGTGGTGGAGGCTGACTCCATACACAGTTTCAAATGTAGATATGATAGAGCCCAGTAGGCTCAGGAATCTGTACACCTGTTGATTGACAGTTGAGAGGCGGGACCAAAGAGCCAAAGCTCAACCCCCGCAAGCACAATTAGGTGAGTACAATTAGGTGAGTACAGGTGCGTGGATGTGTCCATGTGCGCGCACACCATGTGTGTCCATGTATAACATATATACATATGGTTAGGGAGCCGGTCGGCCGAGCGGACAGCACGCTGGACTTATGATCCTGTGGTGTTGGGTTCGATCCCAGGCGCCGGCGAGAAACAATGGGCAGAGTTTTTCACCCTATGCCCCTGTTACCTAGCAGTAAAATAGGTACCTGGGTGTTAGTCAGCTGTCACGGGCTGCTTCCTGGGGGTGGAGGCCTGGTCGAGGACCGGGCCGCGGGGACACTAAAAAAAAACCCGAAATCATCTCAAGATAACCTCAAGATAACAGCACAGTGGGGGGGGGGGGGTTGCCAGCAGCAGCACAGTGTGGGGGGGGGGGGAGGGGTTGCCAGCAGCACAGTGGGGGGGGGGGGTTGACATCATACTGGGGGCTTGTATAAAGCATAGTGGGGGAGAGGAAGGGGTTGACTGCCGCTAACTTGGGGAGGGGGTTGAGAGCAGCATCCTGGGAGGTTGGGATGCAAGGGGTGAAGGGGGGGTGGAGTAGAGGGGTAGTGGGTGGTGGGGATCAATGTGTGTGAGTCATACCGCGTGGTGTCGCCCCTACCATCACCCCCTCCCCCTACCAAACTTCTCCCCCACCAAACCTCCCCCCCCCCCATCTTCCCTCTTCTTCCTCACCCCCTTGACTCCACTATGAATCCTCCTACCCCCCCCCCTCCTCTCCGAATGGTGAGCGGTGAGGATTCACCCCTCACTATACTGTAGAACATTCCTCACACTATAGAACGAGAAAGCAATGTACAGGATCTAGGAGTAACCATGGCAGAAGACCTTACCTTTACAGAACACCATAAAGTAGCCGTCACGACTGTGAGAAAAATGACAGGTTGGATAACAAGGACCTTCCAAACAAGGGATGACACACCAATGATGATACTTTTCAAGACACTAGTGCTCTCTAGGGTGGAATATTGTTGTGCACTAACAGCCCCATTCAGAGCCGGAGAAGTTGCTGACCTGGAGAGCGTGCAGAGATCCTTTACCGATAGAATCCACTCTTATAAGTCATCTTAAATATTGGGACCGATTAAGAGTTCTAAATCTTTACTCACTTGAGCGCAGGCGGGAGAGATACATAATAATTTACACATGGAAGATATTAAAGGGACTTATCCCAAACCTGCACACAGAAATAACATCACATGAGACCAGAAGGCATGGCAGGATGTGCAGAATACCCCCGTTGAAGAGCAGAGGTGCAACAGGTACTCTTGAGAGAGAGAACTATCAACATCAGAGGCCCGAGACTGTTCAACACGCTTCCACTACACATAAGGGACATAACTGGCCGACCCCTCACAGTGTTCAAGAGAGAACTGGATAAACACCTCCAAATGATACCTGATCAACCAGGCTGTGATTCATATATCAGGCTGCAAGCAGCTGCGTCCAACAGCCTGGTTGACAAGACGACCAACCGGAAGGCCTGGTCGGAGACCGGGCTGCAGAGCCATTGATCCCCGGAAGCTGCACATGGTAGGTACAAGGCAGGTAGCCCCGTGGAGCTCCTCACTCCCTTTCCTTCTTAGTCCCTATCCCGGCACTCGATTTTCTCACCCCTAACCCATTCCGTCCTACCCCTAACCCCTTCCCCATAACCTTGCACACACTCACTTGCTCCTCATCTCCTCATCCCTTGTTCCCTCCTACACCCCCCCCCCATACCTGGATGCTGACACTGGCAATTTAGAAATACTGATATGGAGAGGAGAATGACTGGTGGAATGATGATAGTTTGTGTTGGTGGGGGGGGGGGGGGGAGGTATGTTTGGGGAGTGTGTTTGGGGTGATGCATGTGTGTGTTTGTGGGTGGTTATGTTTGTGTGACTTAAATACGGACTGGTGTGTGTGTGTGTTTGTGTGTAGGGTAGCTGGTGTTCTCACCTATGTATGAGCACAGCGCTAGTATCAGCTTCAGGCCTCCCCCCCCCCCCCCTCCCCTCCAGACTAGGGTGTATGTAACACCTGTGAGTGTCGCTACACCTACTGGACCGGTCTTGTCTTTCTCGTTCTGCCCAATTCGTGTTTTTTCTAGTTAATTGTCAGTGGCTGGAAGAGTGTTGTGTATGTTGCGGTCAGCTGGTAGTGTAACTCGTTTCCTATAGTCCCAACTCTCACACTGGAGCTGCGGCTCCCTCATCTCCCCGTGGAACATCTGCGTCTCCAGCATCCACCATGATGCTCTCCTCCATATGATCTCCTCTTGGTGTAGCCCTTGCAGTTCTTTCATCAAACTGAAGTTTAGGGACCAGGTCCGCCAACTCCACCCCGTGCCACCTGTACCCCTGCCACCTGTACCCTATTCCAGCTGTACCCCTGCCACCTGTACCCTATTCCAACTGTACCCCTGCCACCTGTACCCTATTCCAGCTGTACCCCTGCCACCTGTACCCTATTCCAGCTGTACCCCTGCCACCCGTACCCTATTCCAGCTGTACCCCTGCCACCTGTACCCTATTCCAGCTGTACCCCTGCCACCTGTACCCTATTCCAGCTGTACCCCTGCCACCTGTACCCTATTCCAGCTGTACCCCTGCCACCTGTACCCTATTCCAGCTGTACCCCTGCCACCTGTACCCTATTCCAGCTGTACTCCTGCCACCTGTACCCTATTCCAGCTGTACTCCTGCCACCTGTACCCTATTCCAGCTGTACCACTGCCACCTGTACCCTATTCCAGCTGTACCCCTGCCACCTGTACCCTATTCCAGCTGTACCCCTGCCACCTGTACCCTATTCCAGCTGTACCCCTGCCACCTGTACCCTATTCCAGTTGTACCCCTGCCACCTGTACCCTATTCCAGATGTACCCCTGCCACCTGTAACCTATTCCAGCTGTACCCCTGCCACCTGTAACCTATTCCAGCTGTACCCCTGCCACCTGTAACCTATTCCAGCTGTACCTCTGCCACCTGTAACCTATTCCAGCTGTACCTCTGCCACCTGTAACCTATTCCAGCTGTACCTCTGCCACCTGTAACCTATTCCAGTTGTACCCCTGCCACCTGTACCCTATTCCAGCTGTACCCCTGCCACCTGTACCCTATTCCAGCTGTACCACTGCCACCTGTACCCTATTCCAGCTGTACCCCTGCCACCTGTACCCTATTCCAGCTGTACCCACAGTCACATGTACTCCTGCTTGAGTCTCAGTAATAACTATTATAACATTCACTCTTCGCTCTCTACGATGCGTGCTTCATACATATGTTAATACCGGCCTCCAAGGAAGGTGGACAACCCGCCCTGGCCCACAAAGGGGGAGGAAGCATATATATAATCAAGAGGCTTACACTTGCTTTGATTTCCCAGCGGGCTTGTCTCATTTTGGGTTTGAGGTTTTTTGATTAGTGAGGGAGGTCGGGAGTAGTGAAGGTGGAGACGACTCTGGCCGCCAGGACCGGGGGGAGATGTTATGGTGGGGCTGTACTGGCCTGGCTCTCTGCTTCCTGCTTCGAGTCTCTGCTTCCAGCTTCCAGGATCCAGCTTCTAGCTTCGAGTCTCTGCTTCCAGCTTCGAGGATCCAGCTTCGAGGATCCAGCTTCGAGTCTCTGCTTCGAGGATCCAGCTTCGAGTCTCTGCTTCGAGGATCCAGCTGCGAGTCTCTGCTTCGAGGATCCAGCTGCGAGTCTCTGCTTCCAGCTTCCAGGATCCAGTTTCGAGACTTTGCTTCCAGGTATATCAGTTGTAACATTTAAATTGAATGCTGCCCCCCACCTTCGCCATCAAGGAAATTAATTAATTTCGATAATTACTGTGACTGGCAACGAAGGTTTCCGGTCACTGTTGGGCCGGTGACGTTACTCACCATAGATGGTTGGGCACCTTGCCCGACCACCAGCCTGATGCAGCTGGCCCCACCAGTGCCCAGACTCAGGGGCCGGGCTTCAGAGATCCCTCCTGCTCCGCCACGTCTTCTCTGCCTCGCAGATAATTCCGCGTTTAAAGTGTAAACGCATCAAGCATAGAGCAGCCTTGTGGGGCTACCGGGGCCTTGTGAGGCTACCGGGGCCTTGTGGGGCTACCGGGGCCTTGTGAGGCTACCGGGGCCTTGTGGGGCTACCGGGGCCTTGTGGGGCTACCGGGGCCTTGTGGGGCTACCGGGGCCTTGTGGGGCTACCGGGGCCTTGTGGGGCTACCGGGGCCTTGTGCGGCTACCGGGGCCTTGTGGGGCTACCGGGGCCTTGTGAGGTTGTGAACGCTGGAGAGCATGAGCTGACCTTTTTGCGCCTGTCTTTGCTAGCAAGTAGGAGGTTATAGATGGCATAAGATGGGTGGTGAGTAGTGATGAAGTACTGGTAGATGGTAACACTAGTGGGGTGTGTTCCTTTACACACTGCTGCTGCAACATTGACCTGCACCACCAACTACCTGTAGTACCTCAAGTGCTGCCAGGCAACCTCCTACCAGGCCACACAGCAACACACAACCTCACACTTATTTCCTAAACCACCATGCTTAAAAACAATCAAGGGAGAGGTGAGAGAGAAAGAGAACTAGAGAGAACGACCGAACGCACGCACGCGAGCGAGAGAAAACGAGAACTCTCCTTTCCTTTCGTATCGTTTGTGAACCACTAACAGCAGTTGCCCGTACTAGAGCCTGTATGGAGAGTGAAGGAGTCAGTAATTACCTGAGGGTAGTTACAGGAGCCGTTCGGCCGAGCGGACAGCACGCTGGACTTGTGATCCTGTGGTCCCGGGTTCGATCCCGGGCGCCGGCGAGAAACAATGGGCAAAGTTTCTTTCACATTATGCCCCTGTTACCTAGCAGTAAAATAGGTACCTGGGTGTTAGTCAGCTGTCACGGGCTGCTTCCTGGGGGTGGAGGCCTGGTCGAGGCCGCGGGGACACTAAAAAAGCCCCGAAATCATCTCAAGATAACAGGATGAGAGCTACACTCGTGGTGTCCCGTCTTGAAGGTATAGTGTATCATAAAACTCTTTGTACACTCCTGACGGGTTAGGCCTCCACCACCGTCTCACTTAACCCTCTACCACTCGGCAAAAGAATAGTTTCGTGCACTCTTTCATCTACATATAATATGGCCGCTTGTTCTTAAAGTTTCAGGTTTGAGGAAATAAATGGCCTTTTCAGCTTTATCTATTACTGTCGTGATGTATTATGTAATCAAATCCAATTTTCTTCAATATACCAACTTTGGGAGGTGTGTGGCCTCTTGCCTCGCCTGTGGTGTGGGTGTGGAGGCGTTATGTGGCTATAGTCTATTTCTGTGCTTCCTCAGATATAAACTCTACACAACTACTGCATGTTCTCATTTTTTCTCATGAACGTCGTGAACAGTGTGTGTGTGTGTGTGTGTGTGTGTGTGTGTGCCGAGCTTTGCGCCGGCAGGATAGTCCTGTGCTCTCAGTGTATAGCACAGCTCATACATTTTACTCGGTGTATATCATACACTTCATTGACATGATCCTGCGGTGAGTATGAAGGAAACCATGTGGGAGGTAAGTGAACACATTGTGTGTTGTGTGTGTTGTATAATCAAAACAACATCGTGGTCATTATAACATCATTGTGATGACACAATCTTAATGAATAACGACATCATGATGAATACAACATCTTAATGCTTACATTTGATCTTTGCAGGTACGGACAGAACACCCCCCCCCAGGGTCTCTCCGGGCTAGTGTGGTCAGTGATTGATGTTCTTGTTCTTCTGGTGTTCTTCACTGTTCTCCGTTCACTGAACACTGATATTGTCATTCAGTGTATAACAAATCCCTGACCTATTTTAAGTAATGAAAACGTAACTTGATGTTCAAAGTCTAATTGAGTTAGCTTAGTACCCAGAATTGTTCTCCCAGGAGCCCGTCCCAGGAGCCCGACCTCCCGTCCCAGGAACCCGTCCCAGGAGCCCGACCTCCCGTCCCAGGAACCCGTCCCAGGAGCCCGTCTCAGGAGCCCGACCCAGGAGCCCGACCTCCCGTCCCAGGAGCCCGTCCCAGGAGCCCGACCTCCCGTCCCAGGAGCCAGTCCCAGGAGCCAGTCCCAGGAGCCCGACTCAGGAGCCCGACCTCCCGTCCCAGGAGCCCGACCTAACGTCCCAGGAGCCAGTCCCAGGAGCCCGACCTCCCGTCCCAGGAGCCAGTCCCAGGAGCCCGACCTCCCGTCTCAGGAGCCCGTCCCAGGAGCCCGACCTCCCGTCCTAGGAGCCCGTCCCAGGAGCCCGACCTCCCGTCCTAGGAGCCCGTCCCAGGAGCCCGACCTCCCGTCCCAGGAGCCAGTCCCAGGAGCCAGTCCCAGGAGCCCGACCTCCCGTCCCAGGAGCCCGTCCCAGGAGCCCGACCTAACGTCCCAGGAGCCAGTCCCAGGAGCCCGACCTCCCGTCTCAGAAGCCAGTCCCAGGAGCCCGACCTCCCGTCTCAGGAGCCCGTCCCAGGAGCCCGACCTCCCGTCTCAGGAGCCCGTCCCAGGAGCCCGACCTCCCGTCTCAGGAGCCTGTCCCAGGAGCCTGTCCCAGGAGCCCGACCTCCCGTCCCAGGAGCCCGACCTCCCGTCCCAGGAGCCTGTCCCAGGAGCCCGACCTCCCGTCTCAGGAGCCCGTCCCAGGATCCTGTCCCAGGAGCCCGACCTCCCGTCCCAGGAGCCCGACCTCCCACAGTGGAAGAGGTAGTGGGGTTAAGCTGGTGAGTGGATGCTGGGAGAAGGATAGGAGAGGGATTGAAGCAATTTGGTCTCCTGTGTGAACCACTTACCCTGGCATTAGACGACGACCCCCTCGGCTCCACTCCCCGTTCCCTTCCCTCCTGGTCGTCATAGTCGTGGTTTACACAGGGTCGCCGTGTCGTCTGTGTTCCCCCTGGCCGCTCTCCATCTCTCATGAAATGCCAACTTTTTCTGTTGCTACACTTTCTACCTGACCTGTCCTGTCCCAACTTGATCCTCTCAAGGAAATGGATTGGGGAAGACTACGTAATTCGTGCTGTTAACTACTTATCTATCCATGGTTATCCTTTGCAGATGACACAAAAACTCAGCATGAAAATTACCTCTGCTGAAGACATTGAAAAGCTTCAAGCAGATATTAATAAAGTTTTCGATTGGGCAGCAGAAAATAACATGATGTTTAACAGTGATAAATTCCAGGTACTCAGGTATGGCAAAAATGAGAACCTTAAACATAATACAGGGTACAAAACAGTCAAATCTGCCCATAGTAGGAAAGCAACATGTCAAGGATTTGGGAATAATGATGTCTGACGACCTAACGTTTAGGGAGCATAACCAAGCAAATATTGCGACAGCCAGAAAAATGATAGGATGGATTACGAGAACTTTCAAATCCAGGGATCCCATCACAATGGTTGTACTCTTCAAATCACTTGTGTTGTTCTGTCTTGAGTACTGCTCAGTACTCGCTTCCCCCTTCAGAGCAGGAGAGATTACTGAAATAGAGGGAATACAGAGAACATGTACGGCACGCATAGACGAGATAAAGCACCTAAATTATTGGGATCGTCTCAAAGCTCTCCAAATGTACTCACTAGAAAGGAGACGAGAGAGATACGAAATAATATACACGTGGAAAATACTGGAAGGCATCAGAAATATTGCCGGAACAACCGTGGACATCTTCAAGAGAAAACTAGTAAGTTTTCTTCAAGGAGTGCCGGACCAACCTGGCTGTGGTGGGTATGTGGGCCTGCGGCCCGCTCCAAGCAACAGCCTGGTGGACCAAACTCACAAGTCAAGCCTGGCCTCGGGCCGGGCTTGGGGAGTAGAACAACTCCCAAAACCCCATCAACAGGTTAGGTTAAATGAACTTTAGGTTAAGGCTTGGATAGGTTAGGTTGGGTTGCATTACGCTTAGTTCCTTATAATAATAAGAAACGTTTTCAGCATATTTATATCTTAAACCAACTGCAGCACCAACTGTGTGTGTGTGTGTGTGTGTGTGTGTGTGTGATGAGGGGATAACTTGAGGATAATCTGTTTGTGATAAAGGCTCATTTGTCAGTTTATATGTAGACTATTAATGGAACTGTAATATGCTTTCCGGCCATCACAAATATCTAAATAACTATCTGGGTGGTATGAAGGGGGGGGGGGTGGAGGGGGGGTTCTGATGGTAATGGATCTGCTCCGAGGACTGACTCCTATGTCTTGTCTGCTCTACCCCATAAGTCTTTATCCTGGCTGCGGCAGACAGACATGCGCACTCTCCCCCTCCCTCCCCCCCCCCCACCATCCGAGTACCAACAGGGAAATCTTGTTTACATGTGTGTTGTCTATGATGCAGAGGGGGAGTGTAGGGGGGCTCATCTGCATGTGGTGTTGCAGTCTTCTCATATTTTTGGCCTTTGTTGATTTATGGCTCGCTTCAGGTTATTGTATTTTGGCTTTGTTTGTGCGCGGGTCTTTGAGTGTGTGTGTGTGTGTGTGTGTGTGTGTGTGTGTGTGTGTGTGTCTGTGTCTGTGTGGGGAGTACGCGCGCGTGTACGTGCGTGAGTGCATGGGCTTGATTAGCGTGAGAAGAGCAGCAGTTATAGTGACCTGTTGATGAGAGTCACACCACTATGTATGGGCAGTGTTACAAGGATGAGTGATTTACTTGAGTGCTTCTTGCAGCCAGTTACAGCCGGGAGGCGGCCCCCGTGTAAGACAGCAACATTATCAACAATGGCAACATTGCAACATATTATCATCATCATTATCATATTATTAATAATAATAATAACAACAGAAGTATGGAAACACATAATATAGAAAGGAAACGGTAAATGGGATTCAGCAAATACAAACTTCACAAGCTGAATATCAACGAAATTTCTAAAAAAATAAATGGGGATAACTTACAGCTTGTCACAGAAAACGGGAGATTTTCTGTGTCTATTTTCACAGCGACAAAGACCTATATAGAAGGTGGCTCGGCCCCCCCCCCCTGAGCACAGGAGCAAGGAACACTGGTTGATCAAACGAGGCTTTTGGGAAGAAGAGCAATTAAGGGGGGAGGAGGGAAGGGGGGGGTTATAATTATTACTCTCGGGTAACTGGGGATGGATTTTCCGAATGCTGGATAATTAGATTACTTAGACCTGTGCTTTTTACTGGTGGTGAGGGGTGTGTGTGTGATGAGGGGTGTGTGAGAGTGATGAGGGGTGTGTGAGAGTGATGAGGGGTGTGTGAGAGTGATGAGGGGTGTGTGTGTGATGAGGGGTGTGTGAGAGTGATGAGGGGTGTGTGTGTGATGAGGGGTGTGTGAGAGTGATGAGGGGTGTGTGAGAGTGATGAGGGGTGTGTGAGAGTGATGAGGGGTGTGTGAGAGTGATGAGGGGTGTGTGAGAGTGATGAGGGGTGTGTGAGAGTGATGAGGGGTGTGTGAGAGTGATGAGGGGTGTGTGAGAGTGATGAGGGGTGTGTGAGAGTGATGAGGGGTGTGTGAGAGTGATGAGGGGTGTGTGAGAGTGATGAGGGGTGTGTGAGAGTGATGAGGGGTGTGTGTGAGTGATGAGGGGTGTGTGTGAGTGATGAGGGGTGTGTGTGAGTGATGAGGGGTGTGTGTGAGTGATGAGGGGTGTGTGTGAGTGATGAGGGGTGTGTGTGAGTGATGAGGGGTGTGTGTGAGTGATGAGGGGTGTGTGTGTGTGAGTGATGAGGGGTGTGTGTGTGTGAGTGATGAGGGGTGTGTGTGTGAGAGTGATGAGGGGTGTGTGTGTGAGAGTGATGAGGGGTGTGTGTGTGAGAGTGATGAGGGGTGTGTGTGTGAGAGTGATGAGGGGTGTGTGTGTGAGAGTGATGAGGGGTGTGTGTGTGAGAGTGATGAGGGGTGTGTGTGTGAGAGTGATGAGGGGTGTGTGTGTGAGAGTGATGAGGGGTGTGTGTGTGAGAGTGATGAGGGGTGTGTGTGTGAGAGTGATGAGGGGTGTGTGTGTGAGAGTGATGAGGGGTGTGTGTGTGAGAGTGATGAGGGGTGTGTGTGTGAGAGTGATGAGGGGTGTGTGAGAGTGATGAGGGGTGTGTGTGATGAGGGGTGTGTGTGTGTGAATGATGAGGGGTGGGTGTGTGTGAGTGAGGACAGAACAGGTCCACACGCGCGTGGGGCTCCCTCACCCACAACTAATTGCTAAGGGAGTACTTGCATTCCGGCAGGCGTCCACACGCACACATGCACGCACACCTGGACGGACGGACGGACGGACGGACGGACACACACACACACACACACACACCACACACACACACACACACACACACACACACACACACACACACACACACACACACACACACACACACACACACACGCGCGCGCACGCACACCTCGACCTCTATACTTGCCTCTCCATCCATCCATCCATCCATCACACGAGACGAGAGACAGGTGAGAAAGATCATTAGAGTACTCCTCTCGGAAAATGAAACGAGGTAGACGTGATGAGACATGTCGCGCGGGACAGTTTGTGTTTAACTATCGCTGGTAGGAAGACTAGGGAGTGTGGGGGGGGGGGTTCCAATGACTGGTCAATCCTTTGAGCAGAGATAGGCGAGTACCAGTAAGTGAGTGCCAGTAGGTGAGTACCAGTAGGTGAGTACAACAACAGTATATCATGGCCTCAGTGCTGTGGTCGCTGGCTGAATGGGTGAGCATACTGCTTATATGGTTAGGCAATATTTGAACACTTCCCCCCCCCCCCTCTCTATTTCCATACCTCCATCCACCCCCCCCCCCTTTCTCTCTTACCAAGGACGCACACACACGCACACGAAAACAACCCCCCTTCCCACTCCCCCTCACACCCCCCCCCCCTGCATACTCACCCCATCCAACATAAGTATAGCTCATATTTATTACCTCACCATACCTCACAGCGAGGTATGAGTTATATGGAGAGGCTACACGAATGGCACCTCATGTCGCAGGAAGGCAGAAGAATTAGTGGAGACATGATTGCCACATAGACAATTCTCAGGTGGAAATGACTGAGGTAGATACAGACATTATTTAACACTGGTGGTACTCGCACAGTGGAACACAGTTATAAGCTGATTATTAGAAATAATTGTCAGGGTAGTTGTGATGAGCAAACAACACATCAGAAAGTGATGAAATTATCATGTTTCGGTCCGTCCTGACCATTTTGAAGCCATGTGACAGGAAAAGAGTACAAGAAAATATGTAAGAGAGGTGGGGAGCAGGTAATAGAATGAATAGTTAACACATGGGATGCACCAGGCCAGGGGTGGCCAGCCATGTTAAGTGGGCCTCCCAAAATTGCCAAATCTTTGATGGTAAAAATTTTCTCCCGCGCCAAGCGAAATTTTGGGAAACATTTTTCGAGACTTTTTAAATATTGGGAGAACCTTTACAAATAATAAAAAAACACACTAGAGCCGTAAAATTAAAAAATATTGCAAGAGTGATTATTGTAAGTGATGCAAGCTTGAATAAATGTTAATTTTAGTGAGGGAATGTTGACCTAAGAATTGTTCTACCGCGCTGAAAGTGTGCATATTGTTTATTTGCCTTTAAGCGTTATTCTCGCTGCCATGTGCACCCACACACGTTCAAGCCACAATTGTTAACAGCAAAGGTGTTCGTTGTTACAATGGTGGCAGCAGTGTTAGTTGTTACAATGGTGGCAGTGGTGTTCGTTGTTACAATGGTGGCAGCGGTGTTCGTTGTTACAATGGTGGCAGCATTGTTAGTTGTTACAATGGTGGCAGCGGTGTTCGTTGTTACAATGGTGGCAGCGGTGTTCGTTGTTACAATGGTGGCAGCGGTGTTCGTTGTTACAATGGTGGCAGCGGTGTTCGTTGTTACAATGGTGGCAGCGGTGTTCGTTGTTACAATGGTGGCAGCGGTGTTCGTTGTTACAATGGTGGCAGCGGTGTTGTTACAATGGTGGAAGCAGTGTTCGTTGTTACAGTGGTGGCAGCAGTGTTCGTTGTTACAATGGTGGCAGCGGTGTTCGTTGTTACAATGGTGGCAGCAGTGTTCGTTGTTACAATGGTGGCAGCAGTGTTAGTTGTTACAATGGTGGCAGCAGTGTTCGTTGTTACAATGGTGGCAGCGGTGTTCGTTGTTACAATGGTGGCAGCGGTGTTCGCTGTTACAATGGTGGCAGCAGTGTTCGTTGTTACAATGGTGGCAGCAGTGTTAGTTGTTACAATGGTGGCAGCGGTGTTCGTTGTTACAATGGTGGCAGCGGTGTTCGTTGTTACAATGGTGGCAGCGGTGTTCGTTGTTACAATGGTGGCAGCGGTGTTGTTACAATGGTGGAAGCAGTGTTCGTTGTTACAATGGTGGCAGCAGTGTTCGTTGTTACAGTGGTGGCAGCAGTGTTCGTTGTTACAATGGTGGCAGCGGTGTTCGTTGTTACAATGGTGGCAGCAGTGTTCGTTGTTACAATGGTGGCAGCGGTGTTCGTTGTTACAATGGTGGCAGCAGTGTTCGTTGTTACAATGGTGGCAGCAGTGTTCGTTGTTACAGTGGTGGCAGCAGTGTTCGTTGTTACAGTGGTGGCAGCAGTGTTCGTTGTTACAATGGTGGCAGCAGTGTTCGTTGTTACAATGGTGGCAGCGGTGTTCGTTGTTACAATGGTGGCAGCGGTGTTCGTTGTTACAATGGTGGCAGCAGTGTTCGTTGTTACAATGGTGGCAGCAGTGTTCGTTGTTACAGTGGTGGCAGCAGTGTTCGTTGTTACAGTGGTGGCAGCAGTGTTCGTTGTTACAATGGTGGCAGCAGTGTTCGTTGTTACAATGGTGGCAGCAGTGTTCGTTGTTACAATGGTGGCAGCGGTGTTCGTTGTTACAATGGTGGCAGCGGTGTTGTTACAATGGTGGCAGCGGTGTTCGTTGTTACAATGGTGGCAGCGGTGTTGTTACAATGGTGGCAGCAGTGTTCGTTGTTACAATGGTGGCAGCGGTGTTCGTTGTTACAATGGTGGCAGCGGTGTTGTTACAATGGTGGCAGCGGTGTTCGTTGTTACAATGGTGGCAGCGGTGTTGTTACAATGGTGGCAGCAGTGTTCGTTGTTACAATGGTGGCAGCAGTGTTCGTTGTTACAATGGTGGCAGCGGTGTTCGTTGTTACAGTGGTGGCAGCAGTGTTAGTTGTTACAATGGTGGCAGCGGTGTTAGTTGTTACAATGGTGGCAGCAGTGTTAGTTGTTACAATGGTGGCAGCGGTGTTGTTACAATGGTGGCAGCGGTGTTCGTTGTTACAGTGGTGGCAGCGGTGTTCGTTGTTACAATGGTGGCAGCAGTGTTCGTTGTTACAATGGTGGCAGCAGTGTTCGTTGTTACAATGGTGGCAGCGGTGTTAGTTGTTACAATGGTGGCAGCGGTGTTGTTACAATGGTGGCAGCGGTGTTAGTTGTTACAATGGTGGCAGCGGTGTTCGTTGTTACAATGGTGGCAGCGGTGTTGTTACAATGGTGGCAGCGGTGTTAGTTGTTACAATGGTGGCAGCGGTGTTCGTTGTTACAGTGGTGGCAGCGGTGTTAGTTGTTACAATGGTGGCAGTGGTGTTGTTACAATGGTGGCAGCGGTGTTAGTTGTTACAATGGTGGCAGCGGTGTTCGTTGTTACAATGGTGGCAGCGGTGTTGTTACAATGGTGGCAGCGGTGTTAGTTGTTACAATGGTGGCAGCGGTGTTCGTTGTTACAGTGGTGGCAGCGGTGTTAGTTGTTACAATGGTGGCAGTGGTGTTGTTACAATGGTGGCAGCGGTGTTAGTTGTTACAATGGTGGCAGCGGTGTTCGTTGTTACAATGGTGGCAGCGGTGTTCGTTGTTACAATGGTGGCAGCAGTGTTGTTACAATGGTGGCAGCAGTGTTAGTTGTTACAATGGTGGCAGCGGTGTTAGTTGTTACAATGGTGGCAGCGGTGTTAGTTGTTACAATGGTGGCAGCAGTGTTGTTACAATGGTGGCAGCGGTGTTAGTTGTTACAATGGTGGCAGCGGTGTTCGTTGTTACAATGGTGGCAGCAGTGTTGTTACAATGGTGGCAGCGGTGTTCGTTGTTACAATGGTGGCAGCAGTGTTGTTACAATGGTGGCAGCAGTGTTAGTTGTTACAATGGTGGCAGCGGTGTTAGTTGTTACAATGGTGGCAGCGGTGTTCGTTGTTACAATGGTGGCAGCGGTGTTGTTACAATGGTGGCAGCAGTGTTCGTTGTTACAATGGTGGCAGCGGTGTTGTTACAATGGTGGCAGCAGTGTTAGTTGTTACAATGGTGGCAGCGGTGTTAGTTGTTACAATGGTGGCAGCGGTGTTGTTACAATGGTGGCAGCAGTGTTAGTTGTTACAATGGTGGCAGCAGTGTTCGTTGTTACAATGGTGGCAGCGGTGTTGTTACAATGGTGGCAGCAGTGTTAGTTGTTACAATGGTGGCAGCGGTGTTAGTTGTTACAATGGTGGCAGCAGTGTTAGTTGTTACAATGGTGGCAGCGGTGTTGTTACAATGGTGGCAGCGGTGTTAGTTGTTACAATGGTGGCAGCGGTGTTAGTTGTTACAATGGTGGCAGCAGTGTTAGTTGTTACAATGGTGGCAGCGGTGTTGTTACAATGGTGGCAGCGGTGTTAGTTGTTACAATGGTGGCAGCGGTGTTAGTTGTTACAATGGTGGCAGCGGTGTTCGTTGTTACAATGGTGGCAGCGGTGTTCGTTGTTACAATGGTGGCAGCAGTGTTAGTTGTTACAATGGTGGCAGCGGTGTTAGTTGTTACAATGGTGGCAGCGGTGTTGTTACAATGGTGGCAGCGGTGTTAGTTGTTACAATGGTGGCAGCGGTGTTGTTACAATGGTGGCAGCGGTGTTGTTACAATGGTGGCAGCGGTGTTAGTTGTTACAATGGTGGCAGCAGTGTTAGTTGTTACAATGGTGGCAGCGGTGTTAGTTGTTACAATGGTGGCAGCGGTGTTGTTACAATGGTGGCAGCAGTGTTAGTTGTTACAATGGTGGCAGCGGTGTTAGTTGTTACAATGGTGGCAGCGGTGTTCGTTGTTACAATGGTGGCAGCGGTGTTAGTTGTTACAATGGTGGCAGCAGTGTTGTTACAATGGTGGCAGCAGTGTTCGTTGTTACAATGGTGACAGCGGTGTTGTTACAATGGTGGCAGCAGTGTTGTTACAATGGTGGCAGCAGTGTTAGTTGTTACAATGGTGGCAGCAGTGTTAGTTGTTACAATGGTGACAGCGGTGTTGTTACAATGGTGGCAGCAGTGTTGTTACAATGGTGGCAGCAGTGTTAGTTGTTACAATGGTGACAGCGGTGTTGTTACAATGGTGGCAGCAGTGTTAGTTGTTACAATGGTGACAGCGGTGTTGTTACAATGGTGGCAGCAGTGTTGTTACAATGGTGGCAGCAGTGTTAGTTGTTACAATGGTGACAGCGGTGTTGTTACAATGGTGGCAGCAGTGTTAGTTGTTACAATGGTGGCAGCGGTGTTCGTTGTTACAATGGTGGCAGCGGTGTTGTTACAATGGTGGCAGCAGTGTTAGTTGTTACAATGGTGGCAGCAGTGTTAGTTGTTACAATGGTGACAGCGGTGTTGTTACAATGGTGGCAGCGGTGTTGTTACAATGGTGGCAGCGGTGTTCGTTGTTACAATGGTGGCAGCGGTGTTGTTACAATGGTGGCAGCAGTGTTAGTTGTTACAATGGTGGCAGCAGTGTTAGTTGTTACAATGGTGGCAGCGGTGTTGTTACAATGGTGGCAGCGGTGTTCGTTGTTACAATGGTGGCAGCAGTGTTAGTTGTTACAATGGTGGCAGCGGTGTTAGTTGTTACAATGGTGGCAGCGGTGTTCGTTGTTACAATGGTGGCAGCGGTGTTGTTACAATGGTGGCAGCGGTGTTCGTTGTTACAATGGTGGCAGCGGTGTTGTTACAATGGTGGCAGCAGTGTTAGTTGTTACAATGGTGGCAGCGGTGTTGTTACAATGGTGGCAGCGGTGTTCGTTGTTACAATGGTGGCAGCGGTGTTGTTACAATGGTGGCAGCAGTGTTAGTTGTTACAATGGTGGCAGCAGTGTTCGTTGTTACAATGGTGGCAGCGGTGTTGTTACAATGGTGGCAGCAGTGTTAGTTGTTACAATGGTGGCAGCGGTGTTCGTTGTTACAATGGTGGCAGCGGTGTTGTTACAATGGTGGCAGCAGTGTTAGTTGTTACAATGGTGGCAGCAGTGTTAGTTGTTACAATGGTGGCAGCGGTGTTCGTTGTTACAATGGTGACAGCGGTGTTCGTTGTTACAATGGTGGCAGCGGTGTTAGTTGTTACAATGGTGGCAGCGGTGTTCGTTGTTACAATGGTGGCAGCGGTGTTGTTACAATGGTGGCAGCAGTGTTCGTTGTTACAATGGTGGCAGCAGTGTTAGTTGTTACAATGGTGGCAGCGGTGTTCGTTGTTACAATGGTGGCAGCGGTGTTGTTACAATGGTGGCAGCAGTGTTCGTTGTTACAATGGTGGCAGCAGTGTTAGTTGTTACAATGGTGACAGCGGTTATTCCATGGAAATGTTTCAATTACACTTAGGTAGCTTCATTTAAGAAATTACACTGACACCCCGCTCCCCAACGATCCCCCACCTTCTTTCCCCACCATACACCCCACCACACACGCAACCACACACCCCACCACAGACCCCACCATACACCCCACACATTCCCCCCTTTCTCGGTTGGTGGGTTTTGTGGTGTAGGTAATAGTGGGCGAGCCCCCAGGAAGGTGGGGGGGGGGTTGTCGCCAGCATGTTTTATTCATGTTAGTGATGGGTGAGGGGGGGGATGATGGGGGAGGGGTGCGTTAGATTGGAATTCCTACATAATGGATTGTGCTCCAGATTCCTCCAATTAGATTCATCATGTCTACGGCTCCGGCAACCAGCCTGCTTGTTGGTTGACACGCTGTCTGGAGGGTGATGGTTGACACGCTCTCGGGGGGGGGGGGGGTGTTGTTAGAAAGGAGCTTGATTGCTTGATTGATGAGGATTGCTTCCGGGATAGGAGTGACTCTCTCCCCTGACACTGAGGGATGTTTTTGGGTTGATATTAGAGAATGATGACTGTCTGGGGGGAGGGGGAGTTGATGAGCGGGGGTGTGTACCGCGGGCTGGTGATGGGTAATGATAGTCTATGTTAGTGGTTACAAGTTGATGAGGTTGTGGGTTGATCACTGTTGAGGAGGAAGCTGAGATGGAGGGTTGGGGGGGGGGAAGGGAGGGGGGATGGTGTACATTGAGGTCTATAGTGCGCTGGGGGGGTAGGGGTACAGGCCTAAGAGCTGAGGAAGGGGGGGAGGGGTTGGCATCGTAGTGGCGTATTGCGTGAGAGCGTTATTGGGGCGTATAGTAAAGGGGGGGGGGGGTTGGCGCTATGTATTATTGGGATGTCGTGGTTGGGGGGGAGGGGTGTGTGTGTGTGTGTGTGTGTACACTGGCAGGGGTAGCGGCGAGGCCCGGGGGTGGTGGGGGGAGGGGTGATACGCCTCGTGTACGCAAATTACAATTGGACATACGCAACACGTGCTGTTCAGATGAATATTGTAATGACTCGGATGGTCAAAAACTGTACCAATAAAGCTTGCTGGTATTACACAACCCTGCCCTCCTCTGATTTATTTATTGACTTACAGTTTTGCCTTGCCAAACTAGAAATATATATATATTACATACATATATATATGTATAAGAGTGAGTCTGTCGTTCTGTCTACAGTCTTTTGAAAACTCATCAAAATGTCTGAGGTAGTTTGTAATATAATATTAAATAAAATGTGAATTTTGCCATTGATAATAACTTATGTATAAAATAAAATGCAATTAAAACATACAAATTAAAGAAATAACTTCAGATTTAGAAGAACTAGGAAATGCCCAGAGACCTGAAAGCTGCAGTATTAAAAGCTATGACAAGTTTTGTAATAATAGGTATTTGTATGGTCAGCACAGTAACCGGACCAGACAATGTGATGTAGTCATTGTGGTAGTTCGCCTTGGCTATAGACACATCTGGCAGGTTAGTGAGGCTGAGCCACTACCAGAATACTCAGACTGTAAACTTTGTGACAAACAATTCAATCATTCACCTCAACACTACATTATTGAATGTGAAACTACAAGATTTTACACCTGGCCTATTGTACAATCAACTATATACTTCATTGACTCTCGTATATTGGAAGACATCCTTACCTTTTATCTTAAATTTGCTTCCCTCAAGGTAGGTAGGTAGGTGCCCAACAAGAAGAAGAATGAGGGCAGCAACAACAACAACAATAATAATAACAACAACAACAACGGGCAACAACAACAATAATAACAGAGACAATAACAATAACAGGGAGCGAGAGTGGTGGCAGCAGCAACACTAAACACGAGCCTCCAACCATTGGACGACTGTATGCTCGGAAGGTTTTTGTAATTGGAAACACTTCAGCCCTGTCACAAATTCACATGGATCTTTTTATCTCTCAAATTTTAACACAATATATTTCAAAGGAAATTCAACCAACAATAACAAGAGCCACCGGGTAATAGTTCGAACTGTTAGTTTGGACTGTTACATTACAAGTGTTTCCCGTCGTCTGGATAGTTTCCTGCGTGATCACCAAACTTTGGGAGCTGTCGCCTGTAGCGCTTGTTGCTGTTTATTTAGTTCGCTGATTTAGCGGCGGTAAATTGAGATTGATGACTGCATGTAATGGATGTTCACACCACCCTGGTGTCAGTAGGGTAATCCACGCCCCAAATTAGGCCTCTATCGTCTGGATTCTACCCTGTATTATTTTTTTGTACGCTGTGTCGGGTTCTTTTTTCTTTTTATCTTTTCTTTCAGTTCATCTGCTTTGTTTGTGACTCCATCGTCATTGGTATTCTAGATCTTGAGACGCAACTTAGATGGTTTCCTGCATTCATATTTTCTTGTTTTTAGTGGTGTGGGTGCAAGTGTGAGATGGGTGAGGCAGTGGATGTGGATTGTGTGTGAGAGATTTTACCGTAGCTTAGGGGTAGTGGGTGATAGTTTAAGCTAGTAGGTAGAGGCTGTAAGGTGGAAAGAGATGCACGATAGTGTTAGGTGAGATAGGGAGAGGTTGTGAGCTTAAACAAAGGTAGTGTGCATATACTTGCCTATTAGTACTTGCATCAGTGTCGTCGAGAGAGTGAGGTCTAGCTTTTTATGCCCCGCCTACTAGTCCTGTTATACATGTTGCATTATTATTTATATTCTGACGTTCAAATTCTTTGTCGAATCTGGCCTTAAAGGTGTGGATGGAGGTGGCTTCCATAACTTCATCTTTTAGAGCATTCAACGTGTTAACCCCCCCCCCCCCCCCCCCGTACAGGCTACGAGTACTTCCTTACGTTCCTTCGGCTCATTGGCGTTTCCAGCTTCCAGCTGTGTCTTCTTATCCTGCTTTCTCTCAATCTGAAGAGGCTATCGTTGTCCACCTTATATATTCCCCTAAGTATCGAGTATGTTGTGATCATATCCACTCTGTCTTTTCTAGCTTCCATGGTTGTAAGATTAAGTTCCATTAGCCTGTCTTCGTAGCTTAACCCTCTTAGCTTTATCACCAATCTTGTTGCAAACTTGTGTACTTTTTCAATTTTGGCTTTGTCAAGTTGCGGAGTCCATGCTGGTGTTGCGTATTCCAGTATTGGTCTAACAAATGTTGTGTAGATTGTCTTGAAGGAATCTTGGTTTAGGCTTCTAAACGGTGTTCTTATATTTGCCAGCGACCCATGTGCCGCTGATGTTATCCTGTGTGTGTGCCTCTCATGTTAGCTTTGGAACAGTATCAACTCTCACATCTTTTTCTCTTTACCATTCCTGTAGTTGGCCTTATGGCGTAGATCAGTTTGATCTACGCCTTAAGGGACGGGAAGTTTCCTGTCTTCCTGTCCAGTTGTCTGTTCCATTGGAATTCCGGCAGATGTGCGTGCGCGCCCGCGGGAATCCTCGCATGTTGCGTGCACAACTTCCATAAACCTGTAAAAATGTTCCTACTCGGTTACACACAAGTATGTATTACTTTGTGTGTGTGTAGTGCCCAACACACACACTCACGTGTACACCAAGGGGTAGCGGGGCGAGCGAGCCGTCACTTAACGAGACTCGTAGGACGAGTGTGTAGCGCGAGCTCTTGCTCTCTATTGCTCGCTGGCTTGCTCGCTCTCTCGCTCGCTGGCCTGCTTGGTCTCTCGCTGGCTCTCTCGCTCGCGCGCACACGCTCCTAGTATATATATAAGCAGCCTGACAGGAAATTGGCTCCTTCATATCAATGTTGGCTGATGTAAAATTCATGAGGCACCAAAAGAGGCCAGACTGTGAAGGCCTCGACAGTCCAGAAGTGGTCCGAAATATGGCCCCTGGACTTCAATCACGCCACATGCAAAGGTACGCGGATGTGACCACCCCGGGCAACACGGACTCCTTTATCAAAATAAATGTCCTTGAGGAAGTAATCAATTTAGTTACAAGGCGTTCATTGGGAGAATAACGTCAGACGCAGACAAAATAGCCTCTCGGGTTCTCTATACAACCTACAGGAGACCCATGTTTGATTATGCAGCTTCGGTATTGAATCCTTGACTCAATAAGTACATGCCGAGCTAGAACGATATAAGATATGCAACAAGGATCGTTCCTGAGCTGAGGGGACTGAGCTACGAGGAAAGACTGAGGGACTGGACCTGGCCACACTAGAAGAAAGAAGGTAATGTGGAGGACATGATAGCGACATACAATATTCCCAGGGAAATAAACCAGGTTGACAAACACTGTTCAGGGCTAGAAATAGTATGATAGAGCCACGATGTTAACCAGACACAAGTGTGTGACATTTAAGAAAATGTTCAGTACTTGTAAATTGGTTAAGTTTAATGGGGCTACAACACATTAAAGTGTTTGACAATTATAAAAGTAAGAGAAACGTGAGTGGGAAGAGTCATTGCATTAACGTGGCGGGTCTGGGAGCTGAATCACGACTCTGCCAGCACAGGTCAAGGAGTACGTATAGGTGGGTACATACACCTGAGGAACTTGCAGCAGTTGTGTAGCAAGATGACAAGCGGTCATACCGGAGTGAAGGAGGTATTGGCCGCATCTTCCTGGGCTGCCAGAACCGTGCCGGCAGTGTTCTATGGCAGCAACTCCTTGCGGCCGGCAAATCAAACTTGGGGCCCAGGATCTTAAACCCAGCCTATAGGCACGTGTGAGTGAGGGTCACCCACACACACTCAGTCCTTGCACCACTCCTTTTCTCATTCTCATATCAAATACAGACAAAAATACTAGTCAGCTTAGTGTCATTATTTGCAAATGGTGTAAAAAATCGGCATGAAATTTGCCTCTGTAGAAGTCATTTAAAAACTACTGATAGCTGATATCAGTAAAGTATTCGATTGGTCAACGGAAAACATGTTTATTAGTGATGAATTCCAGATACTTAGGTATAGTAAACAAAATAGGAAGTTAAACCAAACACAGGGGTGGTACAGGGCACAATCAGACCTACTCATAGAAGGAAAGCAACATGTAAAAGATCTGTGAATTATGATGTCTGACGACCTGACATTTAGTGAACATAACCGAGCAAATATAGCGGCGGCGGCCAGGACAATGATAGGATGGAGTATGAGAACGTTCACATCCAGAGACCCCACAGTAATGTTAATACTATTTAAATCACTGGTGCTGTCCCGTCTTGAGTATTGCTCGGTACTCACTTCCCCCTTCAGAGCGGGAGAGATCTCTGAATTAGAGGGAATACAGAGAACATATACGGCACGCATAGACACGATAAAACATCTAAATTATTGGGACCGTCTCAAAGCTCTCAAAATGTTCTCTCTGGAAAGGAGACGAGAAAGGTATCAAATAATATATACATGGAAGATACTTGAAGGCCAGGTCCCAAATTTGACCAGTAGAATAACAACATACTGGAGCGAAAGGTACGGAAGGTAATACAGAATTGAACCAGTGAAGAGTAGAGGTGCCATAGGCACAATCAGAGAACACTGAACATCAGAGGTCCACAGCTGTTCAATATCCTAATAGCAAACATATTGACGGACCAAAAGTAGACTGAAAGGAAAAAGGGACAAGTTACTGCAAGACGTGCCGGACCAACCAGGCTGTAGAGGATATGTGGGACCTGCGGGCCGCTCTAAGCAACAGCCTGGTGGACCAAGTTACCACCAGTCTGGGGACCAGCCTGGGAGAGCAGGAGAACTCCCAGAACTTCTTCAGATATTCAAGCCATAATTTACATATTTAGCCTTCATGTGTGTTCGTGCAGCAGTAGTGGTGTGTGTGAGGGCTCACCCGGAGGCTGGCACCCGTGTTTAATCCTCTCGCTCGGGAACATTACACCTTTCCCTCCTCTCCCGTCCAATCTCATAGACGGGCATGCTGTAATATATTGTATTTTTAATTCCAGCCAAGGGGGGAGTCGAAGCCCGATACCTCCCTTGTTACTTTGAAAAAAAAAGTGGAGTGAAGATGAATGTCTGTGTATGTGTACCTGTGTGTGTATATACGTCTGCGTGTATGTATCAGTGTGGGAGTATAATCTTCACCCCCCCCCCCCACAACTATGGACATAATCAGTCATGTCCCCACAAACTTTCCTCGTAAATTGAATATTCATTTGTGTGTATGTTGTATACCCGTAGTCCAGGGTGTTGTATACCCGTAGTCCAGGGTGTTGTATACCCGTAGTCCAGGGTGTTGTATACCCGTAGTCCAGGGTGTTGTATACCCGTAGTCCAGGGTGTTGTATACCCGTAGTCCAGGGTGTTGTATACCCGTAGTCCAGGGTGTTGTATACCCGTAGTCCAGGGTGTTGTATACCCGTAGTCCAGGGTGTTGTATACCCGTAGTCCAGGGTGTTGTATACCCGTAGTCCAGGGTGTTGTATACCCGTAGTCCAGGGTGTTGTATACCCGTAGTCCAGGGTGTTGTATACCCGTAGTCCAGGGTGTTGTATACCCGTAGTCCAGGGTGTTGTATACCCGTAGTCCAGGGTGTTGTATACCCGTATTCCAGGGTGTTGTATACCCGTAGTCCAGGGTGTTGTATACCCGTAGTCCAGGGTGTTGTATACCCGTAGTCCAGGGTGTTGTATACCCGTAGTCCAGGGTGTTGTATACCCGTAGTCCAGGGTGTGGTATACCCGTAGTCCAGGGTGTGGTATACCCGTAGTCCAGGGTGTGGTATACCCGTAGTCCAGGGTGTTGTATACCCGTAGTCCAGGGTGTGGTATACCCGTAGTCCAGGGTGTTGTATACCCGTAGTCCAGGGTGTGGTATACCCGTAGTCCAGGGTGTGGTATACCCGTAGTCCAGGGTGTGGTATACCCGTAGTCCAGGGTGTGGTATACCCGTAGTCCAGGGTGTTGTATACCCGTAGTCCAGGGTGTGGTATACCCGTAGTCCAGGGTGTTGTATACCCGTAGTCCAGGGTGTTGTATACCCGTAGTCCAGGGTGTTGTATACCCGTAGTCCAGGGTGTGGTATACCCGTAGTCCAGGGTGTTGTATACCCGTAGTCCAGGGTGTTGTATACCCGTAGTCCAGGGTGTTGTATACCCGTAGTCCAGGGTGTTGTATACCCGTAGTCCAGGGTGTTGTATACCCGTAGTCCAGGGTGTTGTATACCCGTAGTCCAGGGTGTTGTATACCCGTAGTCCAGGGTGTTGTATACCCGTAGTCCAGGGTGTTGTATACCCGTAGTCCAGGGTGTTGTATACCCGTAGTCCAGGGTGTTGTATACCCGTAGTCCAGGGTGTTGTATACCCGTAGTCCAGGGTGTTGTATACCCGTAGTCCAGGGTGTTGTATACCCGTAGTCCAGGGTGTTGTATACCCGTAGTCCAGGGTGTTGTATACCCGTAGTCCAGGGTGTTGTATACCCGTAGTCCAGGGTGTTGTATACCCGTAGTCCAGGGTGTTGTGTGAATGTTGTATAGACGTATAGGGGAGGCCACAGGTGACTCTGGGTTAGGTTACACCGCCGCCAAGTTTGAAATCTCGTAACAGAGAGAGAGAGGGAGAGGGAGAGAGCGAGAGGGGGGGGGGGAGGGGGGGTAGGTATGTAGGTAGGTTTTGTTCTTCCCTCCATGTCCTGTCGTCATTGTTATTATGTCAACTTTGTAAACAAAACAGAAACTAAACATGTATTTCACAACACAAAGTTGTTGTTGTTGGCACACAGAGGCAACAACTGACTTGTGTTATACAACAAAACTTTGAGTTCAACAAAAATGATCATCATGCTTCTTGGTAATGTCTTCGTGAGTGTCTTCAGCGGCCGAGTGTGTCCAGCCCTTGGTGGTGTTAAGGTGCCGTCCTGGAGGCCCCCGCGACTATCCCCCACACCTTGACATCGTTCTGGAGGCCTCCACGACTATCCCCCACACCTTGACATCGTTCTGGAGGCCTCCGCGACTATCCCCCACACCTTGACATCGTTCTGGAGGCCTCCACGACTATCCTCCACGCCTTGACGTCGTTCTGGAGGCCTCCGCGACTATCCTCCACGCCTTGACGTCGTTCTGGAGGCCTCCGCGACTATCCCCCACACCTTGACATCGTTCTGGGAGGTGTTGACTACTATACGTGTTCATATCATACACAATAGTACCAGTATTGAGGATGACCTGCTCCGTAGATATCCGGATACCTTTTTTCCCGGCGAATCGATTAATCCGGTTCTCAACCCGTCAACCGACTGTGTCAACCCGTCAACCGGTTGTGCTATCTTCTGTGGATGAATAGTTATTTTAACCAAGTATTCTATACAATATTCCCTGCCCCATTGGGTAATATTCCCTCCCGCCCTGGGGTAATATTCCCTCCCGCCCTGGGGTAATATTCCCTCCCGCCCTGGGGTAATATTCCCTCCCGCCCTGGGGTAATATTCCCTGCTCCCCGGGGTAATATTCCCTCCCGCCCTGGGGTAATATTCCCTCCCGCCCTGGGGTAATATTCCCTGCCCCTGGGGTAATATTCCCTGCTCCCCGGGGTAATATTCCCTACCCCCCGGGGTAAAATTCCCTGCCCCCCGGGGTAATATTCCCTGCCCCCCGGGGTAATATTGCCTGCCCCCCCCCCGGGGTAATATTCCCTGCCCGCCCCGGGGTAATATTCCCTACCCCCGGGGGTAATATTCCCTGCCCACCCCCTGGGGTAATATTCCCTGCCCCCCCTGGGGTAATATTCCCTGCCCCCCCTGGGGTAATATTCCCTGCCCCCCGGGGTAATATTCCCTACCCCCGGGGGTAATATTCCCTATCCCCGGGGGTAATATTCCCTGCCCCCGGGGTAATATTCCCTGGCCCCCCCGGGGTAATATTCCCTGCCCCCCGGGTAATATTCCCTGCCCCCTGGGTAATATTCCCTGCCCCCCGGGGTAATATTCCCTGCCCCCGGGGGTAATATTCCCTGCCCCCGGGGGTAATATTCCCTGCCCCCCGGGGGTAATATTCCCTGCCCCCCCGGGGTAATATTCCCTGCCCCCCCAGGGGGTAATATTCCCTGCCCCCGGGGTAATATTCCCTGCTCCCCCCCCCCGGGGGTAATATTCCCTGCCCCCCCGGGGGGTAATATTCCCTGCCCCCCCCCCGTGGTAATATTCCCTGCCCCCCCCCCCCGGGGTAATATTCCCTGCCCCCCCCCAGGGGGTAATATTCCCTGCCCCCGGGGTAATATTCCCTGCTCCCCCCCCCGGGGGTAAATTTCCCTGCCCCCCCGGGGGGTAATATTCCCTGCCCCCCCCCCCCCCCGTGGTAATATTCCCTGCCCCCGGGGGTAATACTCTCACCCGCACCGCGCCAATATCTGGTGAAATGGGCAGTTGGTTTGGGTGTAGGTAGGGCGCTTCTCTGATAATGGCGCGCTTCCCAGCTCTGATTACTGAGGTGTGTGTGTGTACTCACCTAGTTGTGCTTGCGGGGGTTGAGCTCTGGCTCATTGGTCCCGCCTCTCAACTGTTAATCGACTAATGTACAGGTTCCTGAGCCTATTGGGCTCTATCATATCTACACTTAAAGCTGTGTATGGAGTCGGCCTCCACCACATCACTTCCTAATACATTCCATTTCTCTACTACTCTGACACTGAAAAAATTGTTTCTAATATCTCTGTGGCTCATTTGGGCATTCACTTTCGACTTGTATCCCCTTGTGCGTGTGCTCCTTGTATTAAATAGCCTGTCTTTATCTACCCTATCAATTCCTCTGAGAATCATGTATTTGGTGATCATGTCCCCCTTCTAAATCTTGTCTCCCAGTGTCGTGAGGTTCAATTCCCTAGTCTCGCCTCGTAGCTCATACCCCTCAGTTCGGGTACTAGTCTGGTGGCAAACCTTTGAGCCTTTTCCAGTTTAGTCTTATACTTAACTAGATATGGACTCCATGCTGGGGCTGCATACTCCAGGATTGGTCTGACATAGGTGGTATACAAAGTTCTGAAAGATTCCTTACACAAGTTTCTAAAGGCCGTTCTTATGTTAGCCAACCTGGCATATTCCGCTGATGTTATCCTCTTGATATGAGCTTCAGGGGACAGGTGTGGCTTGATATCAACCCCCAGGTCTTTCTCTCTCTCTCTGACTCTTGAAGAATTTCATCTCCCAAATGATACCTTGTATCATTTGTATCGTCTCCCAAATGGTACCTTGTAATGCAAACCTGAACCAGTGTCTGGAAAAAATAAGCTCAGTAGCACTAGAAATATGTTCAAACCGCATCCCCCTAAGAAAAAAGAGGAAGAGATGCAGATTGGAACGGGAATGTCGTTCCCTCTATAGGCGAAGAAAACGAATCGCGGAACAACTTTAGAGTCGCACCCTATCTCAAGAACGGCGAAGGTGGTTAGGTAGAGAAATGGAAACAATTGAACTCAAGCTACAAGAATCATAGAAAACCCAGGAGAGGCAGAGAGAGCAAAAGGTCATCAGTGAAAGGGAGAGAAATCCGAAATATTTTTTCTCCTATGCAAAATCAAGATAAAAAACCACATCTAGTATCGGGCCCCTGCGAAAGGGAGATGGAACTTTCACAGATGACAACAAAGAAATGAGCGAGTTACTGAGGAAGCAGTACGACTCTGTTTTCAGCGAGCCATTAAACGCACTAAAGATTGATAACCCAAATGAATTTTTCATGGATATGATACCAACATCAAATCATATATCCAACCCGTCCTCGACTCAAGTCCATTACATTCAGCGGTCAACCCCACAGACGCATTCATAAATTTTAACACGCTGTTCATTCAAAACAGCGTGTTAAACATTTTGTTCATTCAAAATAGTCAACAAAATAAAATCCAGCCCATCAACCGTGAAGAGCTCAGTCCCCCAGGGTACTGTGCTTGATCCAGTACTTTTTCTCATCCTCATATCGGACATAGACCAGAACACAACCTATAGCACTGTATCATCCTTTGCAGATGACACTAGGATCTTCATGAGAGTTGGCAACATAGAGGACACGGCAAACCTCCAATCAGATGTTGATCAGGTCTTTCTATGGGCTATAGAAAATAATATGGTGTTTAACGAGGATAAGTTCCAGCTCTTGCGCTATGGAAAAAATGAAAATATAAAAACGGAAACCACGTAGAAAATTCAGTCAAATCATAACATAGAACGAAAAGGCAATGTAAAGGATCTGGGTGTACTCATGTCGGAAGACCTTACCTTTAAAGAACACAATAAAGTAGCCGTCACACCTGCAAGAAAAATGACAGGTTGGATAACAAGAACTTTTCACACTAGAGATGCTATACCGATGATGATACTTTTCAAAACGCTTGTGCTCTCTAGAGTGGAGTACTGCTGCACAATGACAGCCCCTTTCAAAGCTGGAGAAATTGCTGACCTAGCGAGCGTGCAGAGATCCTTTACTGCTAGAATCCACTCAGTAAAACATCTAAACTATTGGGACCGACTAAAGAGCCTAAAACTGTACTCCCTTGAGCGCAGGCGGGAGAGGTACATAATAATTTACACGTGGAAAATATTAGAGGGGCTGGTCCCAAACCTGCACACAGAAATAACATCACATGAGACCAGAAGGCATGGCAGGATGTGCAGAATACCCCCGTTGAAGAGCAGAGGTGCAACAGGTACTCTGAGAGAGAACTCTATCAACATCAGAGGCCCGAGACTGTTCAACACGCTTCCGCTATACATAAGGGGCATAACTGGCAAACCCCTCACAGTGTTCAAGAGAGAACTGGATAAACACCTCCAAAGGATACCTGATCAACCAGGCTGTGACTCATACGTCAGGCTGCGAGCAGCCGCGTCCAACAGCCTGGTTGATTAGTCCAGCAACCAGGAGGCCTGGTCGACGACCGGGCCGCGGGAACGCTAAGCCCCGAAAGCACCTCAAGGTAAGGTTGTATTTGGTCTCCTGCTCCCTACACCTATCTTCATAACATTACATTTGTTTGGGTTAACAAACATCCATTTGTTCGACCATTCCTGCAGCTTGTCCAGGTGTTCTTGAAGCCTCAAGCTGTCCTCCTCTGTCTTAATCTTTCTCATAATTTTGGCGTCGTCAGCAAACATTGAGAGGAACGAGTCTATACCCTCCGGGAAATCATTTACGTATATCATAAACAGGATAGGTCCGAGTACAGAGCCCTGTGGGACTCCACTGGTGACTTCACGCCAATCTGAGGTCTCACCCCTCACTGTAACTATTTGCTTCCTATGCTTGGGTACTCCCTTATCCACTGGATTCCAGTCCACTAGAGTGAGAGAGTGAGAGAGTGAGAGAGTGAGAGAGTGAGAGAGTGAGAGAGTGAGAGAGTGAGAGAGTGAGAGAGTGAGAGAGTGAGAGAGTGAGAGAGTGAGAGAGTGAGAGAGTGAGAGAGTGAGAGAGAGAGTGAGAGAGAGAGTGAGAGAGAGAGTGAGAGAGTGAGAGAGTGAGAGAGTGAGAGAGTGAGAGAGTGAGAGAGTGAGAGAGTGAGAGAGTGAGAGAGTGAGAGAGTGTGAGAGTGTGAGAGTGTGAGAGAGTGTGAGAGAGTGTGAGAGAGTGAGAGAGTGTGAGAGAGTGAGAGAGTGAGAGAGTGTGAGAGTGTGAGAGTGTGAGAGTGTGAGAGTGTGAGAGTGTGAGAGTGTGAGAGTGTGAGAGTGTGAGAGTGTGAGAGTGTGAGAGTGTGAGAGAGTGAGAGAGTGAGAGAGTGAGAGAGTGAGAGAGTGAGAGAGTGAGAGAGTGAGAGAGTGAGAGAGTGAGAGAGTGAGAGAGTGAGAGAGTGAGAGTGTGAGAGTGTGAGAGTGTGAGAGTGTGAGAGTGTGAGAGTGTGAGAGTGTGAGAGTGTGAGAGTGTGAGAGTGTGAGAGTGTGAGAGTGTGAGAGTGTGAGAGTGTGAGAGTGTGAGTGTGTGAGAGTGTGAGAGTGTGTACTAATCTTGTTGTACTTGTCGCGTTACAGCTTAACTATTCTGACGTTCAAATTCTTTGTAGAATCTGTCCTTAAAGTTGTGGGTAGAGGTGGCTTCCACAACTTCTCTGAGTATATTCTGCATGTTGACCACCCGTACAAGGTACAAGTATTTCCTTACACGTCTTCGACTCATTTGTGTTCCCAGTTTCCGCTTGTGATCTCTTGTCCTAATTTCTCTTAACTTACAGGAGCTGTCCTTGTCTGCCTAATCTATTCTACACAGTATCTTGTAAGTTGGGGTCATATCTCCTCTGTTCTGTCCTCCAGGGTGGAGAGTGCCTGGAATGAGTCCTAATTTGGGTTTCTAAATTGTTTTAATTTTCTCCAGCGTCTCATATGGTGCCAGTGTCGGCCTGCCAGGTTCAGCCTGCCTTTGTGCCTCTTTTGTTAGTGATATAATTATATACTTATCAAATCATTCTTTCCAGTTTGTGTAGTTTTCTTCCCCATTTAGTATAGATGCATTCTAGTCTCCTCTCGTGTTCATTACCTTACACTTGTTGGGGTTGAATTCCAGTAACCATTTGTCTGACCACTCCAGAAGTTTGTCTAGGTCATTATGTAAGATTCTACATTCCTCCTCTATAATGAGACATTTGCATGCCTCATTATCTCTGCAGACATTGAGACGGACGAGGTCACTCTCGCGTTGATCATTAACATACATTAGGAGCAGTCTAGGGGGACCTCACCCCCGACTGTGACAGTCTAGGGGGACCTCACCCCCGACTGTGACAGTCTAGGGGGACCTCACCCCCGACTGTGACAGTCTAGGGGGACCTCACCCCCGACTGTGACAGTCTAGGGGGACCTCACCCCCGACTGTGACAGTCTAGGGGGACCTCACCCCCGACTGTGACAGTCTAGGGGGGACCTCACCCCCGACTGTGACAGTCTAGGGGGACCTCACCCCCGACTGTGACAGTCTAGGGGGACCTCACCCCCGACTGTGACAGTCCAGGGGGACCTCACCCCCGACTGTGACAGTCTAGGGGGACCTCACCCCCGACTGTGACAGTCCAGGGGGACCTCACCCCCGACTGTGACAGTCCAGGGGGACCTCACCCCCGACTGTGACAGTCCAGGGGGACCTCACCCCCGACTGTGACAGTCTAGGGGGACCTCACCCCCGACTGTGACAGTCTAGGGGGACCTCACCCCCGACTGTGACAGTCTAGGGGGACCTCACCCCCGACTGTGACAGTCCAGGGGGACCTCACCCCCGACTGTGACAGTCCAGGGGGACCTCACCCCCGACTGTGACAGTCTAGGGGGACCTCACCCCCGACTGTGACAGTCCAGGGGGACCTCACCCCCGACTGTGACAGTCCAGGGGGACCTCACCCCCGACTGTGACAGTCTAGGGGGACCTCACCCCCGACTGTGACAGTCTAGGGGGACCTCACCCCCGACTGTGACAGTCCAGGGGGACCTCACCCCCGACTGTGACAGTCCAGGGGGACCTCACCCCCGACTGTGACAGTCTAGGGGGACCTCACCCCCGACTGTGACAGTCCAGGGGGACCTCACCCCCGACTGTGACAGTCCAGGGGGACCTCACCCCCGACTGTGACAGTCCAGGGGGACCTCACCCCCGACTGTGACAGTCCAGGGGGACCTCACCCCCGACTGTGACAGTCTAGGGGGACCTCACCCCCGACTGTGACAGTCTAGGGGGACCTCACCCCCGACTGTGACAGTCTAGGGGGACCTCACCCCCGACTGTGACAGTCTAGGGGGACCTCACCCCCGACTGTGACAGTCTAGGGGGGACTTCACCCCCGACTGTGACAGTCTAGGGGGACCTCACCCCCGACTGTGACACACTAGGGGGACCTCACCCCCGACTGTGACAGTCTAGGGGGACCTCGCCCCCGACTGTGACAGTCTAGGGGGACCTCGCCCCCGACTGTGACAGTCTAGGGGGACCTCACCCCCGACTGTGACAGTCTAGGGGGACCTCACCCCCGACTGTGACAGTCTAGGGGGGACCTCACCCCCGACTGTGACAGTCTAGGGGGGACCTCACCCCCGACTGTGACAGTCTAGGGGGGACCTCACCCCCGACTGTGACAGTCTAGGGGGGGACCTCACCCCCGACTGTGACAGTCTAGGGGGGGACCTCACCCCCGACTGTGAAAGTCTAGGGGGGGACCTCACCCCCGACTGTGACAGTCTAGGGGGGGACCTCACCCCCGACTGTGACAGTCTAGGGGGGGACCTCACCCCCGACTGTGACAGTCTAGGGGGGGACCTCACCCCCGACTGTGACAGTCTAGGGGGGGACCTCACCCCCGACTGTGACAGTCTAGGGGGGGACCTCACCCCCGACTGTGACAGTCTAGGGGGGGACCTCACCCCCGACTGTGACAGTCTAGGGGGGGACCTCACCCCCGACTGTGACAGTCTAGGGGGGGACCTCACCCCCGACTGTGACAGTCTAGGGGGGGACCTCACCCCCGACTGTGACAGTCTAGGGGGTCCTCACCTCCGACTGTGACAGTCTAGGGGGACTTCACCCCGACTGTGACAGTCTAGGGGGTCCTCACCCCCGACTGTGACAGTCTAGGGGGGACCTCACCCCCGACTGTGACAGTCTAGGGGGGGTCCTCACCCCCGACTGTGACAGTCTAGGGGGGACCTCACCCCCGACTGTGACAGTCTAGGGGGGGACCTCACCCCCGACTGTGACAGTCTAGGGGGGACCTCACCCCCGACTGTGACAGTGAAGGGAAATGCACTCCACTCTACCTCAGCCTTCTCTTTCCTCTGGTATTCTAGTAACCTTGTCATAGAACTCTCGAGCATGTTCGCCAGACACGACTTTTACCTTCCAAATCCCTGCTGCCGCTGTGCTAGAAAGTTTACCCACTCCAGGTGCTGCGGGGAGGGTTTACCCTCTCCAGGTGCTGCGGGGAGGGTTTACCCTCTCCAGGTGCTGCGGGGAGGGTTTACCCTCTCCAGGTGCTGCGGGGAGGGTTTACCCTCTCCAGGTGCTGCGGGGAGGGTTTACCCTCTCCAGGTGCTGCGGGGGGAGGGTTTACCCTCTCCAGGTGCTGCGGGGGGAGGGTTTACCCTCTCCAGGTGCTGCGGGGGGAGGGTTTACCCTCTCCAGGTGCTGCGGGGGGAGGGTTTACCCTCTCCAGGTGCTGCCGGGAGGGTTTACCCTCTTCAGGTTTCCCGTATCGAATGTTTTATTGAAGTCATCAGTTAGTGGGCGACAGAGCACCTCTGCAGCCTCCTTCAGTAGCCATGGGGACAGTAAGTCTGGCCTGATTGATTTTGTTGCATCTAGTTCCCTAAAGTGTGTTTTAGTATATTCCACAGTGACTGTTGTCATGGCATCCAGTGTTTCTTCTGGCCTTTCATCACTCATCTCGGGTCACCATCTTGGTTCCTTTGTAAAGATCTGAAATATTTTATCGAGTTCCTTGAACTCGATAAAAATATTTCAAGGTTCCTTACCTATTTCAAGGTTCCTTGATCCTTATAACTTTCCGTGAGACTTGCCCTTGTCTCTCCAACCTTATCACGAGGTTTTTCTCCCTGGGTCGCTATAAAACGGCTTTGGTTTGTTCTGACTTTTTGCTTCAGTGTCATTTTAAAATTGTCTTTCAGTTTTTTTCTGATTGTGGTGCATTGTTGGCTCTCTTAAGTACATCTCTCTCTTCCTGTTTCTTTATAATTTTGTTATGTTTTTTGGTCCTCCGGTGCTTCTGTGCACTGTGTATTAAACCATGGGAGACGCTGCCTGTCTTGTCCACTTCCTCCTTGAGTGAGATGAACAGCTTCGTCGCGTCTACACGTTTTGGGCAATAACTCTCATGGTCTCATTGTCGTCTCTGGTTCTCTTCCCCACTGGACCTCACTAGGGAAATTCTTCACCATACTGTAGTCCCTACGCCTCTTGTCTCATCTTCCTCAGCGTGTCTTGGTCTGTCCCATTCCTTTAGCTTCCATGCGTACTGAAGCATGATGATGCAGGGGTCACTCGCCCCTAGGGGCGGACTTCTCACACATTTGATCTTAACATCTTCCTCATTTAGGTAAACACCAATTCAAGTGTTGGTTATGGGTGATGGTCCTTCTGTACTCCTGCTGGTTCTGTAATAGGCTGTTTCAAGAAGCGCTGTCTGCTGTATCAGTTTTGCTCTGCATGTCTCGTGGAGGTCCTTACCTATCCAGCCAATGTGGTTGAAATCCCTCCGAAGTATTAAGAGTCCCAGCTCTGGCACCCTTGCCACTCTTCTTGGTTCCTCTATTACCATTACGCAAGTATCGTTGCATTTATCAAGTTCTTCCCAAGGTTTTCTGTTGTTTAGTGGGGGGGGGATTGTTTTTTCTTTAGTCAAGAGTTGTTACATTCTTGTACAGCCACTAGCACACACAGTGTTTCCGGCAGGTCCTTAATCTTAATCTTCCCTGGAATATGACCCGCCAAATCGTTTAACAACCAGGTACCCATTCACTGCTGGGTGAACAGAGGCTACAGTTAAGGATTGCGCCTAGTCAATCCTCTCTGGTCAGTATAAGAACCCAGGCCAAATCGCTCGTGAAAAGCGGGGCAAGTGTTTTACCACTGCGCCACAGAGACGGGGAGATCACCGCTACCACTATGTTCATATCCCCAAAGGTTTCTGTTCCTAGTGCGATGTTGATCACGGGCCAGATTCACGAAGCAGTTACGCAAGTACTTACGACCGTGTGTATCTTTCCTCGATCTTTGACGGCTTTGGTTACATTTATTAAACAGTTTACAAGCATGAAAACTTCCCAATCAACTTTGATTTTTTTATAAACAGCCTCCTAGTGCTTTGGAGTTCATTAACTGTTTAATAATTGTAAACACAGCCGCCAAAGATTGAGGAAAGATGTACAGGTTCGTGAGTACTTGCGTAACTGCTTCGTGAATCTGGCCGCAGGTGCCTCTGACACTTTCACTTCCTGAGAGCTCTAGTGTAGTTATATCAGTAGTTACACCACCACCACCGCCTCTTGTCACCTTATCTTTCCTTATTACTTGATAACCTTGTGTGTAGATCATATTTCCTATAACAATTGTTAGTTTCATTTCTGTTATTGCAATAATGTGTGCTTGAACTGTCACCCTTTCCTGTAATTCTACTTTATTTGTAATTCCATCTGCATTTGTGTACATGACGTTACTACTACTGTGTGTTGGGCACCTTTGGTTACTCCCAAGTGACGTGTTGGTGTAGTCAATCCTGCTTATTGCTGTGGATGGGTCCATCAGGAGGCTGGTGTGACCAGCCTCAGTACTGTGCTGTACTGAGCCCTCTGGACCCTGATTGTTCTGTTCTTGTGCTCTGCTCCCATTGCTCTCTGGCACTCTTGTGTTGCTCTCCGGTATCCTTCAGGCACTAACTCTCTTTTGTTTCTTTGATTGTTTTTTTTTTTACTTCCTCTCTATTCTCCATTGACATGTCTCGGCTAATGTAAACCTTATAGCAAGTACATGGACGGTAGAGCGACGGTCTCGCTTCATGCAGGTCGGCGTTCAATCCCCGACCGTCCAAATGGTTGGGGCACCATTCTTTTCCCCCGTCCCATCCCAAATCATTATCCTGACCCCTTCCCAGTGTTTATAGTCGTAATGGCTTGGCGCTTTCCCCTGATAGTTCCCTCCCTCCCTCACCATTGTTGTGTCTGTACTTACCTAGTTGTGCTTGCAGGGGTCGGGCTTCAGCTCTGGGGTCAGGGCGTGTGTGTTTGAGAGAGGGGGGGGGTTACAGTTTAAGGTGTACGCGAGCGTTATTTATATGACTGTTGTGGCGCGCGCGCGCGTGCTGTTATAATGTAATGTATAATTAGTGTTTCCTGCGTGTGGTGAGTCAGTGAGGGGTGAGCGTAGTGAGTGAGGCAACCTCCGGTGTGTCAAGGTGAAGCCCTCATACTCCTCACCACGCCCTCACACTCCTCACCACGCCCTCACACTCCTCACCACGCCCTCACACTCCTCACCACGCCCTCACACTCCTCACCACGCCCTCACACACACACACACCTAAAGGAGACAACACAAGTGTTTTCTGTGAAACTTCTCGTAATCTACACAATTATTTTCTTCTCAAAGTACACTTGGGGTCTCAAGATACACTTGAGGTCTCAAGATACACTTGAGGTCTCAAGATACACTTGAGGTCTCAAGATACACTTGAGGTCTCAAGATACACTTGAGGTCTCAAGATACACTTGAGGTCTCAAGATACACTTGAGGTCTCAAGATACACTTGAGGTCTCAAGATACACTTGAGGTCTCAAGATACACTTGAGGTCTCAAGATACACTTGAGGTCTCAAGATACACTTGAGGTCTCAAGATACACTTGAGGTCTCAAGATACACTTGAGGTCTCAAGATACACTTGGGTTCTCAAGATACACTTGGGTTCTCAAGATACACTTGAGGTCTCAAGATACACTTGAGGTCTCAAGATACACTTGAGGTCTCAAGATACACTTGGGTTCTCAAGATACACTTGGGTTCTCAAGATACACTTGGGTTCTCAAGATACACTTGGGGTCTCAAGATACACTTGAGGTCATCTCACATTAGTATTCATCGTTCCCTCACGTGTTCACCTAGTTGTGCTTGCGGGGGTTGAGCTCTGGCTCTTTCGGCCCGCCTCTCAACTGTCAACCAACTTTTTTTTCACACACACACATCCCCAGGAAGCAGACCATAGCAGCTGTCTTAACTCCCAGGTACCTATTTACCGCTAGATAACAGGGAGCATCAGGGTGAAAGAAACTCAGCCCATTTGTTTCTGCCATCGCCGAGGATCGATCCCCGGGCCAAAGGATTACGAGCCCCAAGCGCCGTCCACTCTGCCAGCAGGCCTGTAGAATCCATTGGCCTTACCAACGTTGGAAGGACCTCGTGGTTCTCCCTCTCTGTGAGAGCAGCTGCTGTTACTTGTATCTTGTGCCTCTTGTACCTTCTTAGCTTTACCTGTGAAAACTTCCTAGCCCGAAGACCCTCACAGCCACCACACCTGGTTGATGGGGTTCTGGGAGTTCTACTCCCCAAGCCCGGCCCGAGGCCAAGCTTGACTTGTGAGAGTTTGGTCCACCAGGCTGTTGCTTGGAGCGGCCCGCAGGCCCACATACCCACCACAGCCCCGTTGGTCCGGCACCTTTTTTTTTTTTTTTTTTTTTTTTTTTTTGCTCGCTCGCTCGCTGGGAGGACGTTGAACAACCGCGGACCTCTGATGTTTATACAGTGTTCTCCGATTGTGCCTATGGCACCTCTGCTCTTCACTGGTTCTATTCTGCATTTTCTTCCATATCGTTCACTCCAGTACGTTGTTATTTTACTGTATAGATTTGGGACCTGACCCTCCAGTAGATTGTTTTCGAAAAAAAACTGTGACTAACTGTGATTAATACGAAGGCGTGTGGACTGTCGAGAGCAAGATTAATGGCCGAAGTAACAGTATTCTACAGCTGTCACTTGGCACTCCGCTCTACTACACTCTGTCGTCATTCAAGAGTACCGGATGGGAGTACAAGAGGACCAGGTATTGATGTCTACACATGAAGAAGCAAGATCGACACCGTCATCGTCAGCGACTACATTCAGCATCCAGCAGCATCGATTTTTTTTTCGATTACTCAATATGAACAATTGATACAAACAACAAAGTGGCTCTGAACATCTGTGTAAAGAACATCTGGACACTTTTGTTTAAATGTTGAAAAACAGAGTTAGAATCAATTCTTTATAAATGTTGAAAAACAGATTTAAAATAATCCTGGTATAATATATGAATTTTACTCTATAAATTGGTCAGTAATCAAAATCGAAGCCCCTGTGTAATTGTCTCAGCCCAGAACAAACGGTTATGGAAAATTATGTTGTGCTATTTTTTTCAGAATGTTTGAACACAGGAGAGGCGGACCAATATAAACATTGACACTTCTAGTGAGTGAGAACACTTGGCTGTGCAGTCAGCTGAAACCTGTGATATAGTATAGGAATTTTTTTATTTTTAGATACATGAAATAAACGTTAGGTGTGTTCCTTAGCATGTCAAGGCTGACATTGATGGGGAGTGGGTAGTACACGGATGTGAACTTGATAGTTCCGTAGTACGCTCCCGGATGACTGAAAGTTCAGTCTGATGATATAACTTTAATGTTTGTTTGAGCACGGTGTGGCCGGCTCTAGAGGACACATGGACTTGGCTAGTGAAGAGCCAAGAGAGTTTAATAGCTAGTTTTTGATGGTAGAGTAGGGACATGTTATTTAGCTATGTCAGTAAGGGTAGGATGTATGTTTCCTGATATTAGAGGATTGCTGTCAGTTGACAGCTGAGAAATTTATGAAATATGAACATGTTTATTATGATGTTGGACTATTATTTGTCGAATTTTATTAGTTAGGTTAGCTTTTGTTTGTGGCATGAGTTGAATTGTGGGTTTGGATACTAAACCTCGTGAATTTTAACAAATTAACAAGGTTTACTAAGTGCTTGTGCGGGGGGGTTGTAACAAACTAGGCTGTTGTAAGAATTATCCAGAGTGGTTTATCGACAAAAGAGAATGGGAAGCTGAGCCGCATGGTGACCTGACCCCCAGGGGAATTCGCGGTGGAAATAACCGACGCTTTGTTCATATCTGCGTATAATGAATCATCCTATAGTATTCAGTAATTTAGAGAAAATTAGCCTTTATTCATTTTGCATTAAAATTGTATTGTATAATAGTACTGGATACAATATCAAGAGTATTCTAATTATTGAGTTTAAGTCACCATCAGTGACGTCACGAATCAGATCTAACTTTTAAAGCGGAGTGACCGGCGGTCATAGGTCATCAGGGGTTGACAGGTCTACTATTTCTCAAAGTTTTAATAACCATTTTTGTGATCGGGAACAGCTTTGCCGTTAGATGTTTGTGTAATCTAATTAAAGTAAAATAATTCAACCAGTCTGGATCAATTCAGTACAAACAGAGGTTAATTGTTATAACTTAAACCTTGCTAGTAACTGGGTAGAACTTTGAATAGGCGGAAGGATACAATACTCTTGTCTGGGGTAGTCCAGACAAGGAGGAGATCAGTGTGGTCACGGAAGCAGCTGGGATAAGAGGTCAACATCTTACCTCTCCCCAACAAGACCAGCACAACACCCAGAGCTGGTCGCCCAAGGTATAGTTGCTATTGTAAATTATAGGGATAGTCTTCTCATTTGCCATTCAGGTCAAGTAGGGAGTGTTAAAGTGATAGGGAGTGAACACATTTAGATTTTGTTTTAGTTTTCAACATATTCAGTGCACTACATTGTGCAGTGACGGCTGGCGTCTCAGCTGACTCATGGTGAAAGATTTCTGTGTCCTCCACCATGGTTCCCTGAGATACCCTATCACCTGCCCTGAAGCGAAAAGTCTTATGTGAAAGATTGACAACTGGAATGAGTGCCCCTTTATCGAGCACTACAACTAAGTGATGAGGAATTAATAAACTATCACATCTCCCAGCCACCTGAAGGGTGGTACCTGGTTGTATGTGACGTCCCACGGCTACTTTAATAAATTTAACAGAATGTGGTGGGCAACTCTGTTTGGTCAATGCATGCAAGGCGCATGACCTCTTAACTGTGTCTGGAAGAGACTTAAAAATCAATTTTGGAAAGTGCGCATTATATTTCAGCTTCCGTTTAATTGAAGCTACAACTGGGGGATGGTCGATCATCTCCACTGGGTAGGAAGTCTGTCCCAACTGCAACCTGCAGTTCCTAGCCCCTTTTTGAGCAGACAAGGAATAATCAAATCGCGACAGAAAATCAGTTCCCATTAAGATGTGACCAGGAAAATCAAGGTTCTCTACGATCGTACATGTGTGAGGCTGCAATTCCCCATCAATCTCAAAATTAACTGTACCTTGACCTACGATCTCAATCTTTTCCCCATTGACTGCTGTTAATGTCTTTGCGCAACGTTGAAGACGTGTATACTTAAAATTGCTGAAGGCTGACTTTTTAATTACCGTTGCCTGGCTTCCTGTATCAACAAAAGCTGTCAATCTCACACCTTCCACTTTCACCTCAAAAGTAGGCCTACCATCACTAGGAGCCTGCTTTCATGCTTTCGTAGGAGTGACTTCGCAATCCCTCTGTATATGCCCGCGCTTCCAGCAGGAGTAACACCTCCGCGGATCTCTGTTGGTACCCCGCGCAGGGTGGCTCGAACTTGCAGCTGTGGGCTGCTTCCCGCCTGATGAACCCGCGCCACAGTGACTCGGCTCGGCTCCCTCGCCTTTACTTAACGCCTCTACGTATGGCGACAACTGAGTGCCCGGCGTCTCCGTGCTCATCTGCCTGTCTAAGGCTGTGGCGGCCTGGGGTTGGGGTTGAGGTATGGTGTGGGTGGCCTGGGGTTGGGGTGTGGATGGAGGTTGGGGTTGAGGTATGGTGTGGGTGACCTCAGGCTGGGGTGTGGATTGAGGTTGGGGTTGAGGCTGAGGTATGGTGTGGGTGGCCTCGGGTTGGGGTGTGGATTGAGGTTGGAATGGGTATGGGCATGGGTATGGGGTGGCCTGGGGTTGGAATGGGTATGGGGTGGCCTGGGGTTGGAATGGGTATGGGTATGGGTATGGGGTGGCCTGGGGTTGGAATGGGTATGGAGTGGCCTGGGGTTGGGGGAAGGGTTGGTATGGGAACTGAGGATGGGGTTGGTATGGGAATTGAGGATGGGGTAGGTATGGGAGGTGGGGTTGGGGTTGTTGTAGTGACGGATGAGGTGTACCTAGGTGTTGTGGGTGCTGTGGTATTGGTGTTATGTTGGGTAGTTCCTGCTGTTGGTGTGGTTGTTCATGTTCCCGTTGAACGGGTTGCTGTTCTCTACCGAGCGAAGTGGGACGTCCTGCCATACTAACTGAGGCCCCCTGTCTACCCTGCTGGCATGGCGTCGATGTTATTTGTGGGGGAACCCAAGACGGCTCTCCCCACTCATGGGACGACTCCTCGCAAGACTCCCCACTCATGTCAATAATAGTATCGCTACCTGAGCGATCCCCTGTGGTGTCGGAAGAGGTTCTATCCTCTACACTCCCATTCCCACTGGTCCCTACTGACTGGTCATTATCAGGGTTAAACATTTTCTGTGATTCCTGGTGTGCCACGTCTCTTCTAAACTACCCTTTAGTACACCCTCGACCCGGACTCACTACAACCGTGACCTTACACAAAAAAAAAAATCACAACTCTTTTCTAAGAGAAAACTACTAAATTCCCAAAATAGGAAATACAACGATTTATCGAGAGAATCGCTGAAGTGAATCCAATGAATGAGTGTCTGCCCGTGAAATATCCCGCAGTTCTATTGCTGAAACCTAAGTCCTTTACGTTAAAAAAATTAAAGAATCTAATTTATATAAAACAATTTAAATGATAACGCAACTAACGCGTAGCACTCGTGATGGATTAATAAAGAATATTTACTGTACTTGAATACTAAACGCGCTTGAAGTGAGCAGCGTGGCCACTGATGACTGATGGAGCGGGACCAGCTGCGCTGAAAAAAAACTAAGTCCCGCGCTTTTTCGCTTAAACGCTGAAAAATCAAAATTTTTGTTCTGAAGGACAAATAACTAGTTTTACGTTAATAAACCGCTCTAGCGATTAATATAGACACCCAGGACCTATAAATGCTTACTAAAAATTGAATTTTTATCAAAAACTGCGTTTTTACTCAATTGCTGAACTCTGCCAATTTTTCTGACTCCGAGGGAAAAATATTCTATCACCCCAAATATCACAAAACTCCTTTAATTCACAAAAATTTGGGTTTCTCGTTCCCAGGTATAAATACGTTATTATTTACTACTGACGTTGTATACAGAACAATACTGACACTTCGGGCGGTTTCAACACTCACTAATTCGATTTTTCGTCAAAATCAGAGATTTTCACCTCAAATGGACTCTGACAAAATTACAACACGATTTTCTCGAAAAATAACTAAATTCGGCAAAAATGTAATTATCACTGTTTAATGTTTTACGAACAGAATTACGTCCCTTGCGCGCACTAGAGAGTAATACTGACCCCAGAATATACACAAAACATGAAAATTCGAATTTTCGCCAAACAGTCAGATTCTAGCCCAAGCTGGACTTAGAAAATTTTCCACCTACGTTTCTACTGAAAACAGAATTCTAAGTCTACAAACACAATTCTACCGTCTTACTGGTAAAAACTATAAGCTATCACTCGCGTCGACTGGAGAATCCTAATGACGCCCAGATCATACACGTGACCCACGAATACAAATTAATTACAGTTAACGAGTTTCCGACATTGACTTAGCCGAAAACTTATCCCAAAATACGTAGAAATATTCCGCGGACAAATAACATTTACACGCAACTTACTATCCCTTAAACTCCTTCACTTATCTATCGTGACCGACACATAGCCCTAAGTCCAGAGGATTAACTACACTCTAGCAACAACGCCTCTGACTTAGACTAATACAACAGGGAATTGCAAAACTTAATGTACGCACTTAGCCTAATATGCAAGAAAACGCTAAACACTTGGGAAAAATTTTAACCGGGGATTGAATTTAGGGGAAAAAAAATTAATCTAGAACAACGCAAATAAACGGAAATTACTTTATAAATTGAAGTATACTTAATTCAAAAATGCACTCGACTTAATCTTATAATTGTTCCTACCGGCTCGCCGTACCACACCTAGCCTAGGGGCCACACCCTCTAGGTTCCAACAGAGCGACACGCAGCTTTCAGCAACAATTATGACTAGGGACGACTCAACCTCCACTAAGTGTGCGATCACTTAGTTGTTGAATCGCTGCTAGGTAGTTTACTAGTCCGTCCCTCGGAGGCCGCAACGCCCTTCACGGATTACGTTTTTCCTTAGCGTTTTGGGTCGTCTAATAACGCCCTCGGACTATCTACTGGCGTCCCACAGATATATCCGCCCCCGACAGCCCTCAAGGAACTGCTGTTGAGAGTATGGCGGCTCCCAACACCTCTGAATTAATTGCAATGGGTCGAGTATGGTACCCAGTCCAATCAACTCGGAGCGGTCTCCTTTTCAATAAATCTAATTTTAACAGCCTAATCTTACTAACTAACCTTAATCATATCAGCCCGCATGACCCAAGATTCGCCAATCCCCACTCAAACGCACTTGTGGGGCGCACTGCTAATCCTGGCCCGCGGCTGTCTCCTTAGCATCCGCTCACGTGTTCGAACGGCTAGACGCGTGAGCCTTTCAACAATTTCAAACAAAATTGTTGAAACCACCGCTGTGCACCATTGTAACACGGGTTAGGGTCCTCTCTCTTTACTTCCTTCTTTCTACTTCCTCTACCCGTATTCTTACTTTTATTTCTAAACCAAGGGACTCCAAAACTTTTAACAAAGCCAACTCCACGCCACGTGATCCTAAGTCGGTCAATCGTCTTAGGACCACGTGGCGTGGAGTTGGCTTTGTTAAAAGTTTTGGAGTCCCTTGGTTTAGAAATAAAAGTAAGAATACGGGTAGAGGAAGTAGAAAGAAGGAAGTAAAGAGAGAGGACCCTAACCCGTGTTACATCTAGATACAGCAGCTAGATACTGCAGCTAGATACTGCAGCTAGATACTGTAGCTAGATACAGCAGCTAGATACTGCAGCTAGATACTGCAGCTAGATACTGCAGCTAGATACTGCAGCTAGATACAGCAGCTAGATACAGCAGCTAGATACAGCAGCTAGATACAGCAGCTAGATACAGCAGCTAGATACAGCAGCTAGATACAGCAGCTAGATACAGCAGCTAGATACTGCAGCTAGATACTGCAGCTAGATACTGCAGCTAGATACAGCAGCTAGATACAGCAGCTAGATACAGCAGCTAGATACAGCAGCTAGATACAGCAGCTAGATACAGCAGCTAGATACTGCAGCTAGATACTGCAGCTAGATACTGCAGCTAGATACTGCAGCTAGATACTGCAGCTAGATACTGCAGCTAGATACTGCAGCTAGATACAACAGATAGATACAGCAGCTAGATACTGCAGCTAGATACTGCAGCTAGATACTGCAGCTAGATACTGCAGCTAGATACTGCAGCTAGATACTGCAGCTAGATACAACAGATAGATACAGCAGCTAGATACAACAGATAGATACAGCAGCTAGATACAACAGATAGATACAGCAGCTAGATACAGCAGCTAAATACAGCAGCTAGATACTGCAGCTAGATACTGCAGCTAGATACTGCAGCTAGATACAACAGATAGATACAGCAGCTAGATACTGCAGCTAGATACTGCAGCTAGATACTGCAGCTAGATACTGCAGCTAGATACAACAGATAGATACAGCAGCTAGATACTGCAGCTAGATACTGCAGCTAGATACTGCAGCTAGATACAACAGATAGATACAGCAGCTAGATACTGCAGCTAGATACTGCAGCTAGATACAACAGATAGATACAGCAGCTAGATACTGCAGCTAGATACTGCAGCTAGATACAACAGATAGATACAGCAGCTAGATACTGCAGCTAGATACTGCAGCTAGATACTGCAGCTAGATACTGCAGCTAGATACAACAGATAGATACAGCAGATAGATACAGCAGCTAGATACTGCAGCTAGATACTGCAGCTAGATACTGCAGCTAGATACAACAGATAGATACAACAGATAGATACAGCAGCTAGATACTGCAGCTAGATACTGCAGCTAGATACAACAGATAGATACTGCAGCTAGATACTGCAGCTAGATACTGCAGCTAGATACAACAGATAGATACAGCAGCTAGATACTGCAGCTAGATACTGCAGCTAGATACAACAGATAGATACAGCAGCTAGATACTGCAGCTAGATACTGCAGCTAGATACTGCAGCTAGATACAACAGATAGATACAGCAGCTAGATACAGCAGCTAGATACAACAGATAGATACAACAGATAGATACAGCAGCTAGATACAACAGATAGATACAGCAGCTAGATACAGTAGCTAGATACAGTAGCTAGATACAGTAGCTAGATACAGCAGCTAGATACAGCAGCTAAATACAGCAGCTAGATACTGCAGCTAGATACTGCAGCTAGATACTGCAGCTAGATACTGCAGCTAGATACAACAGATAGATACAGCAGCTAGATACTGCAGCTAGATACTGCAGCTAGATACTGCAGCTAGATACAACAGATAGATACAGCAGCTAGATACTGCAGCTAGATACTGCAGCTAGATACAACAGATAGATACTGCAGCTAGATACTGCAGCTAGATACTGCAGCTAGATACAACAGATAGATACAGCAGCTAGATACTGCAGCTAGATACAACAGATAGATACAGCAGCTAGATACTGCAGCTAGATACTGCAGCTAGATACTGCAGCTAGATACTGCAGCTAGATACTGCAGCTAGATACTGCAGCTAGATACTGCAGCTAGATACTGCAGCTAGATACAACAGATAGATACAGCAGCTAGATACTGCAGCTAGATACTGCAGCTAGATACTGCAGCTAGATACAACAGATAGATACAGCAGCTAGATACTGCAGCTAGATACTGCAGCTAGATACAACAGCTAGATACAGCAGCTAGATACTGCAGCTAGATACTGCAGCTAGATACTGCAGCTAGATACTGCAGCTAGATACAAGAGATAGATACAGCAGCTAGATACAACAGATAGATACAGCAGCTAGATACAACAGATAGATACAGCAGCTAGATACAACAGATAGATACAGCAGCTAGATACAGTAGCTAGATACAGTAGCTAGATACAGTAGCTAGATACAGTAGCTAGATACAGCAGCTAGATACAGCAGCTAAATACAGCAGCTAGATACAACAGATAGATACAGCAGCTAGATACAACAGATAGATACAGCAGCTAGATACAACAGATAGATACAGCAGCTAGATACAGCAGCTAAATACAGCTGGGGAGATTTCCACCACTGTTGTTGTGGACTTGAAACGTGTAACTGCCTATAATCCATATTAATAGTGTTGATGGTTATAATCGAACAACAACGTTGGTTTAAATTGTTCAGAGAACAAATCCCATACCCCTATTACCTGGCTCCCCATACCTCTCGTTATTTGGTTCACGTATCCCCATTATTTGGCCCCCATACCTTCATTACTTTGCCCCTGTAAACCCCCATTATATGGTTCCCGTAGCGTCAAGGGGTAAGGATGCCTCTTGTTAACCATCACTGGTTTAGAGGGAGGGCGTTAATGTCCTGTGTCATCAATGTTTACAGAGTTCTCTATCAGCGTACCTCTTGCATCTCTGCTTCTCAACAAGGCTATTTTGCACATCCTGCCTTGTCTCCTGGCCTTGAAGGCATTATTTCCAAGTGCACATTTAGAACCGCTCTTTCACTCCAGATGTTCCACTAGCTTTCTTCGCACAATCTTTTCCATCAGCTTGCATGGTATGCAGGTTAGGGACACTGGCCTGTAGTTCAGTGCTTCCTGTCTATCCCCTTTCTTGTATATCGGGGCTACGTTAGCTGCTTTACAAATTTCTGGCAGTTCCCCTGTTGCCAGTGATTTGTTATACACTATGGAGAGTGGCAGGCACAGTTCTTCTGCTCCTTCCTTTAGTATCCAAGGGGAGATTCCATCTGGGCCTATATCCTTTGTCACATCCAACTCTAGTAAACACTTCCTTACTTCCCCGCTGGTAATATCAAACTCTTCCAGTGATTCCTGGCAACTATTCCCTCTCTTATTTCTGGAATTTCTCCTTGCTCTAAGGTGAAGACCTCCTGGAATTTCTTATTCAGTTCCTCACACACTTCCTTGTCGTTTGTAGTGAATCCTTCTGCCCCTATCCTTAATTTCATAACCTGTTCCTTTACTGTTGTTTTTCTCCTGATGTGGCTGTGCTGCAATTTAGGCTGAGTCTTTGCCTTGCTTGCGATGTCATTTTCGTATTGTCTTTCTGCCTCTCTTCTCATCCTGACATATTCATTCCTGGCATTCTGGTATCTTTCTCTGCTCTCCAGTGTCCTGTTATTCCTATAGTTTTTCCATGCCCTTTTACTTTGCTGCTTAGCTAGTCTACATCTTTGATTAAACCATGGGTTTCTCATCTTTATTTTATTGATTTCCTTTTGGACTGGGACAAACTTGTTTGTTGCTTCCTTATTGCACTTCTGCGTGATGTAGTCCATCATGTCTTGGGCCGTCTTTCCCCTGAGCTCTGTTTCCCATGCTATATCTGTTAGGAATTTTCTTATCTCCTCATAGTTTCCCTTTCGGAATGCCAGCCTTTTGTTTTCAGTACCCCTCCTCGAGTTCAATAACCCTTCTTCAATCAGATACTCAAACGCCAGTACACTGTGGTCGCTCATTCCTACTGGGGTCTCAAAACCGATTTCTCTTATGTCGGAGTCGTTCAAGAGTGAGGTACTCACCTACTCACCTAATTGTGCTTGCGGGGGTTGAGCTTTGGCTCTTTGGTCCCGCCTCTCAACTGTCAATCAACTGGTGTACAGATTCCTGAGCCTACTGGGCTCTATCATACCTACATTTGAAACTGTGTATGGAGTCAGCCTCCACCACATCACTTCCTAGTGCATTCCATTTATTAACTACTCTGACACTGAAAAAATTCTTTCTAACGTCTCTGTGGCTCATCTGGGTACTAAGTTTCCACCTGTGTCCCCTTGTTCGTGTCCCACCCGTGCTGAAGAGTTTGTCTTTGTCCACCCTGTCAATTCCCCTGAGAATTTTGTAGGTGGTTATCATGTCTCCCCTTACTCTTCTGTTTTCCAGGGATGTGAGGTTCAGCTCCTTTAGCCTTTCCTCGTAGCTCAATCCTCTCAGTTCCGGGACGAGCCTGGTGGCATACCGCTGAATCTTCTCTAACTTTGTCTTGTGTTTAACTAGGTATGGACTCCAGGCTGGAGCTGCATACTCCAGGATTGGTCTTACATAAGTGGTATACAGGGTTCTGAAAGATTCCTTACACAAGTTTCTGAAGGCAGTTCTTATGTTGGCCAGTCTAGCATATGCCGCTGATGATATTCTTTTGATGTGGGCCTCTGGGGACAGGTTCGGTGTGATATCAACCCCCAGATCCTTCTCTCTATTTGATTCTTGCAGGATTTCCCCTCCCAGATGATACCTCCCAGGTGTACAGGTTCCTGAGCCTATTGGGCTCTATCGTATCTACACTTGAATCTGTGTATGGAGTCAGCCTCCTCCACACACCTGTGTGTCTGTCTGTGTGTACTCACCTATTTGTGCTTGCAGGATTTCCCATTTCCCTATCATACTTAATTTTAAAATTATGAATAGTTTGCTTCCACAACCTGCTCCTTAAGTGCATTCCATTTTCCACTATTCTCACGCTAAAAGAAAACTTCCTAATATCTCTGTGACTCATCTGAGTTTCCAGTTTCCACCCATGTCCCCTCGTTCTGTTATTATTACGTGTGAACATTTCATCTATTTCCACTTTGCCAATTCCCCTGAGTATTTTATATGTTCCTATCATATCTCCTCTCTCCCTTCTTTTCTCTAGTGTCGTAAGGTTCAGTTCCCTCAGACGTTCTTCATATCCCATCCCTCGTAACTCTGGGACAAGCCTCGTCGCAAACCTCTGAACCTTCTTCAGTTTCCTTCTGTGTTTCTTCAGGTGGGGACTCCATGACTGGCCTCACGTAGGCAGTGTAAAGTGCCCTAAAAGCCTCCTCACTTAGGTTTCTGAATGAATTTCTAATTTTCGCCAGTGTAGAGTACGCAGCTGTCGCTGCTGTACGCTATTTATATGTGCGAGCAGGAGTTAAATTAGGTGTCACATCCACTCCCAGGTCTCTTTCTCGAATCGTTACAGGTAGGCAGTTGCGTGTGTGTGTGCGTGCGTGTGTGCGTGTGCGTGTGCGTGTGCGTGTGCGTGTGCGTGTGCGTGTGCGTGTGTGTGTGTGTGTGTGTGTGTGTGTGTGTGTGTGTGTGTGTGTGTGCGCGTGCGCGCGCGCGTGCGTGCGTGCGAAAAACTCTGTTGCCACCACAGTAATTACTTACCGAGGGTGACCGCAATTAAAGATAATCCAATTATCATACATCGTTCCGGCTTAACTACCTCTCGTTATGCATCCCCCCCTCCCCCTCCTCTCCCCCCTCCCCCCTCTCTCATCAATGTCCTTTCCTGCGAGAAGTGAGGGTCGGGAAGGGATGGTAAATGATATGTAAACCACAAAATTATCAAAATAGGGGAGAGGAGTTACAATGGAAAAGTAATAAGGGAGAGGGAGGAGAGGAGAGTGAGGGAGAGGGGGGGGGGGTGAGGTGCTGGGAAGGGTGACAGTAACTGTGAATGAGGGACAACAATAGCCAGTGAATGTGAGGGGAGAGTATACATGAAGGTGAGGGGTGAGTGTTGGGGACACTGGTGGTGGTGGTGAAGGTGAGTGTTGGGGACACTGGTGGTGGTGGTGAAGGTGAGTGTTGGGGACACTGGTGGTGGTGAAGGTGAGTGTTGGACACTGGTGGTGGTGGTGAAGGTGAGTGTTGGGGACACTGGTGGTGGTGGTGAAGGTGAGTGTTGGGGACACTGGTGGTGGTGGTGAGTGTTGGGAACACTGGTGGTGGTGGTGAAGGTGAGTGTTGGGGACACTGGTGGTGGTGGTGAGTGTTGGACACTGGTGGTGGTGGTGAAGGTGAGTGTTGGGGACACTGGTGGTGGTGGTGAAGGTGAGTGTTGGGGACACTGGTGGTGAAGGTGGTGAAGGTGAGGGGTGAGTGTTGGGGACACTGGTGGTGGTGGTGAAGGTGAGTGTTGGGGACACTGGTGGTGAAGGTGAGGGGTGAGTGTTGGGGACACTGGTGGTGGTGAAGGTGAGGGGCGAGTGTTGGGGACACTGGTGGTGGTGGTGGTGGTGAGGGGTGAGTGTTGGGGACACTGGTGGTAGTGGTGGTGAAGGTGAGGGGTGAGTGTTGGGGACACTGGTGGTAGTGGTGGTGAAGGTGAGGGGTGAGTGTTGGAGACACTGGTGGTGGTGAAGGTGAGGGGTGAGTGTTGGGGACACTGGTGGTAGTGGTGGTGAAGGTGAGGGGCGAGTGTTGGGGACACTGGTGGTAGCGGTGGTGAAGGTGAGGGGTGAGTGTTGGGGACACTGGTGGTAGTGAAGGTGAGGGGTGAGTGTTGGAGACACTGGTGGTGGTGAAGGTGAGGGGTGAGTGTTGGGGACACTGGTGGTAGTGGTGGTGAAGGTGAGGGGCGAGTGTTGGGGACACTGGTGGTAGTGGTGGTGAAGGTGAGGGGTGAGTGTTGGGGACACTGGTGGTGGTGAAGGTGAGGGGTGAGTGTTGGGGACACTGGTGGTGGTGAAGGTGAGCGTTGGGGACACTGGTGGTGGTGAAGGTGAGTGTTGGAGACACTGGTGGTGGTGAAGGTGAGGGGTGAGTGTTGGGGACACTGGTGGTGGTGGTGAAGGTGAGGGGTGAGTGTTGGACACTGGTGGTGGTGGTGAAGGTGAGGGGTGAGTGTTGGGGACACTGGTGGTGAAGGTGAGGGGTGAGTGTTGGGGACACTGGTGGTGAAGGTGGGGGGTGAGTGTTGGGGACACTGGTGGTGGTGGTGAAGGTGAGGGGTGAGTGTTGGGGACACTGATGGTGGTGGTGAAGGTGAGGGGTGAGTGCTGGAGACACTGGTGGTGGTGGTGAAGGTGAGGGGTGAGTGTTGGGGACACTGGTGGTGGTGGTGAAGGTGAGGGGTGAGTGCTGGAGACACTGGTGGTGGTGGTGAAGGTGAGGGGTGAGTGTTGGGGACACTGGTGGTGGTGGTGAAGGTGAGGGGTGAGTGTTGGGGACACTGGTGGTGGTGAAGGTGAGGGGTGAGTGTTGGGGACACTGGTGGTGGTGGTGAAGGTGAGGGGTGAGTGTTGGGGACACTGGTGGTGGTGGTGGTGAAGGTGAGGGGCGAGTGTTGGGGACACTGGTGGTGGTGGTGGTGAAGGTGAGGGGCGAGTGTTGGGGACACTGGTGGTGGTGGTTGTGAAGGTGAGGGGCGAGTGTTGGGGACACTGGTGGTGGTGAAGGTGAGGGGTGAGTGTTGGGGACACTGGTGGTGGTGGTGGTGAAGGTGAGGGGCGAGTGTTGGGGACACTGGTGGTGGTGGTTGTGAAGGTGAGGGGCGAGTGTTGGGGACACTGGTGGTGGTGAAGGTGAGGGGTGAGTGTTGGGGACACTGGTGGTGGTGGTGGTGAAGGTGAGGGGCGAGTGTTGGGGACACTGGTGGTGGTGGTGGTGAAGGTGAGGGGTGAGTGTTGGGGACACTGGTGGTGGTGAAGGTGAGGGGTGAGTGTTGGGGACACTGGTGGTGGTGGTGGTGAAGGTGAGGGGCGAGTGTTGGGGACACTGGTGGTGGTGGTGGTGAAGGTGAGGGGTGAGTGTTGGGGACACTGGTGGTGGTGAAGGTGAGGGGTGAGTGTTCGGGACACTGGTAGTAGTGGTGGTGAAGGTGAGGGGTGAGTGTTGGGGACACTGGTGGTGGTGAAGGTGAGGGGTGAGTGTTGGGGACACTGGTGGTGGTGGTGAAGGTGAGGGGTGAGTGTTGGACACTGGTGGTGGTGGTGAAGGTGAGGGGTGAGTGTTGGGGACACTGGTGGTGGTGGTGGTGAAGGTGAGGGGTGAGTGTTGGGGACACTGGTGGTGGTGGTGAAGGTGAGGGGTGAGTGTTGGGGACACTGGTGGTGGTGGTGGTGGTGGTGGTGGTGAAGGTGAGGGGTGAGTGTTGGGGACACTGGTGGTGGTGGTGAAGGTGAGGGGTGTTGGGGACACTGGTGGTGGTGAAGGTGAGGGGTGAGTGTTGGAGACACTGGTGGTGGTGAAGGTGAGGGGTGTGTGTTGGGGACACTGGTGGTGAAGGTGAGGGGTGAGTGTTGGGGACACTGGTGGTGGTGAAGGTGAGGGGTGAGTGTTGGGGACACTGGTGGTGGTGGTGAAGGTGAGGGGTGAGTGTTGGGGACACTGGTGGTGGTGAAGGTGAGGGGTGAGTGTTGGGGACACTGGTGGTGGTGAAGGTGAGGGGTGAGTGTTGGGGACACTGGTGGTGGTGAAGGTGAGGGGTGAGTGTTGGGGACACTGGTGGTGGGTGAAGGTGAGGGGTGAGTGTTGGGGACACTGGTGGTAGTGGTGGTGAAGGTGAGGGGTGAGTGTTGGGGACACTGGTGGTGGTGAAGGTGAGGGGTGAGTGTTGGAGACACTGGTGGTGGGTGAAGGTGAGGGGTGAGTGTTGGGGACACTGGTGGTGGTGGTGAAGGTGAGGGGTGAGTGTTGGGGACACTGGTGGTGGTGAAGGTGAGGGGTGAGTGTTGGAGACACTGGTGGTGGGTGAAGGTGAGGGGCGAGTGTTGGGGACACTGGTGGTGGTGGTGGTGAAGGTGAGGGGTGAGTGTTGGGGACACAGGTGGTAGTGGTGAAGGTGAGGGGTGAGTGTTGGGGACACTGGTGGTGGTGAAGGTGAGGGGTGAGTGTTGGAGACACTGGTGGTGAAGGTGAGGGGTGAGTGTTGGAGACACTGGTGGTGGTGGTGAAGGTGAGGGGTGAGTGTTGGGGACACTGGTGGTAGTGGTGGTGAAGGTGAGGGGTGAGTGTTGGGGACACTGGTGGTGGTGGTGAAGGTGAGGGGTGAGTGTTGGAGAGACTGGTGGTGGTGGTGGTGAAGGTGAGGGGTGAGTGTTGGGGACACTGGTGGTGGTGGTGAAGGTGAGGGGTGAGTGTTGGGGACACTGGTGGTGGTGAAGGTGAGGGGTGAGTGTTGGAGACACTGGTGGTGGTGAAGGTGAGGGGTGTGTGTTGGGGACACTGGTGGTGAAGGTGAGGGGTGAGTGTTGGGGACACTGGTGGTGGTGAAGGTGAGGGGTGAGTGTTGGGGACACTGGTGGTGAAGGTGAGGGGTGAGTGTTGGGGACACGAAGTGGTGGTGTCCGTCGAAGTGGTTGGGCACCATTCCCCCCCCCCCTCCCTGTGCCATATAGTCGTAATGGCTTGGCGCTTTCCCCTGATAGTTACCTCACCTTACCTCTTTTCCCCTCTTTACCGTCTCCCCTCTCCCACACCACCTGCTCCCCCCCTCCCCTCTCCCACACCACCTGCTCCCCCCTCCCCTCTCCCACACCACCTGCTCCCCCCCTCCCCTCTCCCACACCACCTGCTCCCCCCTCCCCTCTCCCACACCACCTGTTCCCCCCCTCCCCTCTCCCACACCACCTGCTCCCCCCATCCCCTCTCCCACACCACCTGCTCCCCCCTCCCCTCTCCCACACCACCTGCTCCCCCCATCCCCTCTCCCACACCACCTGCTCCCCCCCCCTCCCCTCCCACGCCATCTGCTCCCCCCCTCCCCTCTCCCACACCACCTGCTCCCCCCTCCCCTCTCCCACACCACCTGCTTCCCCCCTCCCCTCTCCCACACCATCTGCTCCCCCCCTCCCCTCTCCCACACCACCTGCTCCCCCCCTCCCCTCTCCCACACCACCTGCCCCCCCTCCCCTCCCCTCTCCCACACCACCTGCCCCCCCTCCCCTCTCCCACACCACCTGCTCCCCCCTCCCCTCTCCCACACCACCTGCTTCCCCCCTCCCCTCTCCCACACCATCTGCTCCCCCCCTCCCCTCTCCCACACCACCTGCTCCCCCCCTCCCCTCTCCCACACCACCTGCCCCCCCTCCCCTCCCCTCTCCCACACCACCTGCCCCCCCTCCCCTCTCCCACACCACCTGCCCCCCCCCCCCCCTCCCCTCCCCTCTCCCACACCACCTGCTGTTCAGCTGATTTACAGGTGTGCTCCCCTCGGCCCCCCTCACACCCCTCACTAGGGGGGAGGGATGTAGCATCTATTTATAAATTCATTATCAGACATTTTCTTCTTTCAGGTGAGAGAAGCGACGACTTGTCTTGTTGTTTGTGCAGGTGTGGGGAGGTAAGTTGGTTGTTGTTTGTGCAGGTGTGGGGAGGTAAGTTGGTTGTTGTTTGTGCAGGTGTGGGGAGGTAAGTTGGTTGTTGTTTGTGCAGGTGTGGGGAGGTAAGTTGGTTGTTGTTTGTGCAGGTGTGGGGAGGTAAGTTGGTTGTTGTTTGTGCAGGTGTGGGGAGGTAAGTTGGTTGTTGTTTGTGCAGGTGTGGGGGAGGTAAGTTGGTTGTTGTTTGTGCAGGTGTGGGGGAGGTAAGTTGTTTGTTGTTTGTGCAGGTAGGTGTTGGTAGCAAAGATTTGTTGTTTGTGCAGGGGTGGTTAGGCCTAAAGTTAAAATGAAGAAATTAAGTTCAGTTCCTCTTAGTATGGCCTCCTAGGCCTCCTAGTAGAGTCAAACTCAGTATTTGGGGCGTTCACGGAAACTCATACGAGAGATTACATGGATAGTGAAATCTGGATTCCAAACTATAATTTATATATATGAGTAGCTTTGTATATTAAAGACGACCTGGTATACACAGAGCTACTAAACTTAACTAATGAGGTGGTAGAGGTACTTGGAATAAGGTAGAAAAGCATAAACTTAATTATTATTCTAATATATAAACCGCCAGATACAACGGTTGAGGAATTCACAGAGCAGATGCACAAAATAGAGAACATACTTGATAACCTAGCAAACACGGCTCCAGATATTATCTTCCTTGGAGATTTCATTTTACCGAGTCTAAGATGGAGAATGGCAAACACAAATATCATAGCAGGGAATGACGCGGGAAATAACCAACCACAGGTCAGAGAACTGTTTGAGATTCTGTGACAAATTCTCGCTCAATCAACATATTACAGAACCAACTAGGAACGAAAACACACTAGACTTGTTATTCACAAACAATGATGAACTAATCAGAGACATTACAATCTCAGATACTTCATACTCAGACCATAAGCTCATTGAAGTGCGAACTAGCATAAATAACGGTAGTAGGTCTAAGAGACCCAACAAGCGAGAAGGAATATTCAATAAATTCAATTTCAACAATAAGAGGATCGACTGGGAGAAAATAAGTGTAGACCTTGCAACCATTCAATGGGAGGCGGTCTTAAAGCGACAAAACTCCCACACAGGGAATAGCTCAACTGACAGCTGAGAAGACTTTGCAGACTTGGCAAAGTCATTCGACAAATGTGACCATGCAGTGATAGTCCATAAAATGAGATCAATAGGAATAACGGGTAAAGTTGGGCATTGGATTTTTAGCTTTGTCAAACAGAATGCAGAGAGTGATGGTCAGTCAAGTACGGTCAAGCCCAAGTGCAGTGAAAAGCTCTTTACTCCAGGGCACAGCCCTTGCACCACTGCTATTTCTCATTCTTATCTCGGATATAGACTGAAATACTTGACATCTTGTACATAGCTTCTTGTCATCCTTTGCAGATATAAAAATCAGCATGAAAATTGCCTTTGTTGAAGACACTGGAAAACTGCAGACAGATATTAATAAAGTCTTGGATTGGGCATCTGAAAATACATTGATGTTTAGCGGTGATAAGTTCCAGGTACTGAGGTATGGTGGAAGCCAGAAACTTGAACCAAACACAGGGGTGGTACAGGACACAATCAGACCTACTCATAGAAGGAAAGCAACATGTAAAAGATCTGGGAATTATGATGTCTGTCGACCTGACATTTAGTGAACATAACCGAACAAATATAGCGGCGGCGGCCAGGACAATGATAGGATGGATTATGAGAACGTTCACATCCAGAGACCCCACAGCAATGTTAATACTGTGGGAAAAACCTGCTGGGATTGATATGAGAGGAGAACTACCAGGGACTTGTACTGAACTAAATAAAAATTTACTGTCTGCAAATTAATTCAACTAAAGTCTCTTGCGAGGGTCGTGAATCCTAGCTCCTCTTTTCCTAATGACAGATTGTGGGCTGTAAGAGGCAGGGGGGGGGTGAATTAGTTGATAGGTTGATTGAAGATCCACAGTCCACCTGTCGACAGGTATCTCACATCAGCTTGTATTTTATACAAGGATAAGATTTAATAAATTCAGTTCTATGACTGAAGACTGGATCTGTTTAAATCAGAGATTCAAACAAGTACATAGTCTAGCCTAGCACCGTAACTATTAACAGCCAATATATTCATATACTAAAAACAACAATTTAAATTGTAGAAGTATGATAAATGACCTTAAATGTAGTCTAAGTACTGTTAACTAAGTACTAGAAATTATATTCAATTAAATGAACTTAAATAATAAATTAAATATAACTAAGCAAACAATTGTTAACTTAATTTATATATTCAAGTATATCTACAGATATATTCATATTTAATTTATGTGAAGAGGTACAGTCAGCCTGATTGAATCTTTCACTATACAATGGACACTCATGAGGGTTGCTGCTTGGATGAAGATTCAACTGCTTCACTACAATATTATTAAACTTACTGAAATATGAGGCGTTACCTCGCTCTATAACCGACAGACAGACTTGTTTGAATATTAAAGTTATACAAGCATACAATTGGCCAATTAATACACTACTGTAATAACATTCAATATACTTCTCTGACTGCCGGTGCCTGTCTGCATCTATAGGGCCCTATGATGTTCATGATCCTAGTGGCATTGTCATCTAGGATCAAGATATATAATGAATCTATAGTGATTCTGCTATGATTCTGATATGATTTTGATATGATTCTGATATGATTTAGATATGACTTAGATATGATATAGAAATAATACATTTCTTAGATAATAATATAGATATGGTGGGTTAAATTTCCCACAAATACTATTTAAATCACTGGTGCTGTCCCGTCTTGAGTATTGCTTGGTATTCACTTCCCCTTTCAGAGCGGGAGGAACATCTAAATTATTGGGACCGTCTCAAAGCTCTCAATGTTTTCTTTGGACAGGAGATGAGAATTAAGGGATCAAATAATATATACATGGAAGATACTGGAGGGCCAGGTCCCAAATTTGACCAGTAGAATAACAACATACTGGAGCGAAAGGTACGGAAGGAAATGCAGAATAGAACCAGTGAAGAGCAGAGGTGCCATAGGCACAATCAGAGAACACTGTATAAACATCAGAGATCCACAGCTGTTCAACACCCTCCCATTCAGCAAGCATTTCTATTGCTGAAACATTGTTTCAGCAATAGAAATATTGCTGAAACAAAGGTGGATGTATTCAAAAGGCACTTAGACAGGTTCTTGCAAGAAGTGCCGGACAACCAGGCTATAGTGGATATGTGGGCCTGCGGGCCGCTCCAAGCAACAGCCTGTTGGACCAAGTTATTGCAAGTCGAGCCTGGCCTGAGGCCGGACCCGGGGAGTAGAAGAACACTCTCCAGGTGTGCTCCAGGTAGGTTAGGTTGTTGTTTGTGCAGATGTAGCCAGCACAAATACTTGACGAGCACATCTATAACAATATTTAACTTACACACACACACACACACACGCACACACACACACACACACACACACACACACACACACACACACACACACACACACACACACACACACACACACACAGGTAAACAGATCAACTTGCTATCATAAAATATGTACTTAATAATAACATTTGTGAACATTAATGAGACGTGCAGGGTAAGGTTGTGTCCAAGCTAAGAGAACAAGCCATCACTCGCGGCTCTGTCCTCGAGAAATGTCTCTATAATGTTGACAGAGATTTTCTGACGGGAAGACTATACCGCACCAGATTTCCAGGGACGGACGCTCATTTGACTTGTAAATGAAGGGGCCCCAAGTTGGCGACCCGGGTGGTGGGGGACCTGTTAGTGCTGCTTCATCAAGGTGTAGAATTACCTTGATGATGCCAGGGTGGAGGTGAGGCTGGCCGGGTACTCTTATATAGCATGGAAGGTGGGCTTGGTCACCCTTATGGAAGGCTGCGTCTGGCAGGGTGTCACAGGGGGGTTGAGCGGCCCGCTCAAGTGATAGGGAGGCTGCACACCCTCCAGTGCCAGTGTTCACGCTTCAGGAGGAAACACTTGTGTTTACAGGTGGCGCTGTAAGCGGCCGCAGCAACCACACTGACAGTCACTTGGGCACACACTCACACGCGCGCCCTCAGACGCGCCCTCGGACACAAGTACGCGGACATTGAAGGTTGAGCCATGACAGTCAACAGTGTGGCTGGCCGGGGCGGCGCGCGAGATGACGTCTGCAGCCAGCAGTGTCAGTAACTTACAACTGCTGGACGAATTTGAAGAAAGCAGAACAGTGCAAACTGGAACTAGCAGGTCCATTGTTTATCACAATGAAATGTGTCAAGTAAAACATGTGTATGGAGCAAGTAACAAAGTCAGTAGACTAACAGACGTTGTCACAGCTCGAATAAGACTACAAGTATCTCTGGCAGTTGGGCTTGTATAGGGATCTAGATGAAGTAAAGTGTGTGGACAAAGACAGGAACACACACTCGAATACTATATCTTGGACTGTAGTAAAATTGAGCCACTTAGAGATAAATCTAAACTCACGTTGTATGGAATGGCAAACCATTTAATTACTAAGGATAAAATTCCTGAAATCCTTTCACTGTATCCATATTTTGCTCCCAGTAGATAAAAGATATGTAAGGTTAAGAGACAAGTAGTGTATTGTCAAGACTAATAATAACAAACAGCAGCTCCCATATGACCCTGGAGTATCTCTATAGCTCAGACAGTCAAGTATTAACGAAAGACATTAATGTATAACGATGAACTGTAAAAGCATAACCATTGAAGTGGCAAAATCTGTGATTGGCTGACATTATAATTATAATATGAGCAGGAAGAGTACCGTAAATAGTGCCACAAGAATAGTGTCAAACAAGTTAACTCGCAAAATTGTTACCAAAAAAGGGGTTGCCATGGAATAGGGGAGGTGGGTACTGGGGACATTATCAAGGTGTCCCAGGCCAGCCTCCTGAGAGGACAGTACGTATAGTGTCTGGTGAACAGTAGCAGTCTGTAGTGGTGGACCGCCAGTAATTATTGCAACATTGAATTTGAACAAACTGGAAACTTATGTAATGGCAATATTAATATAAGACATAATGTCACCTCTCCTAGCAGATACATGCTGTCTTTGGCCTAATACAGCACATATATACCTGTATACTAGGCCTAACAATATTTAAGTGCCATGGAGGAGCCGCCATGGAGGAGCCGCCGTGGAGGAGCCGCCGTGGAGGAGCCGCCATGGAGGAGCCGCCGTGGAGGAGCCGCCGTGGAGGAGCCGCCGTGGAGGAGCCGCCGTGGAGGAGCCGCCATGGAGGAGCCGCCGTGGAGGAGCCGCCATGGAGGAGCCGCCGTGTAGGAGCCGCCGTGGAGGAGCCGCCGTGGAGGAGCCGCCATGGAGGAGCCGCCATGGAGGAGCCGCCATGGAGGAGCCGCCGTGGAGGAGCCGCCATGGAGGGGCCACCATGGAGGGGCCGCCATGGAGGGGCCGCCATGGAGGGGCCGCCGTGGAGGAGCCGCCGTGGAGGAGCCGCCATGGAGGAGCCGCCGTGGAGGAGCCGCCATGGAGGGGCCACCATGGAGGAGCCGCCATGGAGGAGCCGCCATGGAGGAGCCGCCGTGGAGGAGCCGCCGTGGAGGAGCCACCATGGAGGAGCCGCCGTGGAGGAGCCGCCATGGAGGAGCCGCCATGGAGGGGCCGCCGTGGAGGAGCCGCCATGGAGGGGCCGCCATGGAGGAGCCGCCGTGGAGGAGCCGCCGTGGAGGAGCCGCCATGGAGGAGCCGCCGTGGAGGAGCCGCCGTGGAGGAGCCGCCATGGAGGAGCCGCCGTGGAGGAGCCGCCGTGGAGGAGCCGCCATGGAGGAGCCGCCATGGAGGGGCCACCATAACTGTGGTGTTGAGAGGAGGGCGGCGAGGCCCTCCAGGTGACCACCCATGGCCACACCTGCCAGGTGACCACCCATGGCCACACCTGCCAGGTGACCACCCATGGCCACACCTGGACACGGAGCCCTTTATCAGTAATTACTGGAACAAGTCAAACGATATTCCTGTTGTTCCCTCTGGTGGTGGCGTCCCAGCCGCCCTCCCGAGGAGTCCCAGGTGGTGGCGTCCCAGCCGCCCTCCCGAGGGTCCCAGGTGGTGGCGTCCCAGCCGCCTTCCCGAGGAGTCCCAGGTGGTGGCGTCCCAGCCGCCCTCCCGAGGAGTCCCAGGAGGTGAGAGCCACGGAGGGGAGGAGGGGGAAGGCAGAGGGGAGAGGCAGGACGAGACAAGGGGAGGGGGAGATGCTAGTGGAAGTCGCAAGGCTATGGGGAGGAGATTAATGGGTGGGGAGGGAGCTGGGGAGAAGGGGCAGAGGAAGGAATGGTTTGAGATGGAAAATTAGGTGAGAGAAAGAAGAGTATTATTACTTGTATCTTATAAGAATTAAGGAAATTTTCAGAAAGCTTATTGACCCATACGAGGCAGCTCCTATTTATATCAACCCAGACTCACTCATATATATATCTAGCCTACGCTTGAAACAACTAAGTGATCCCACATGGTCATTAATTCCACAAATCAACAATCTTGTTTCCAAGCCAGTATTTACCCAGGTCTTTCCTGAATCTAAACGCCTTAAATTTAAATGCATTGCTTAGTGTTCTAATTTAATATTCGTTTGTTTTGTTATTTGATTAATATCCTATTTGTTATGGCCTTTCATGCACTCGTGCACCCTCATGCACTCGTGCACTCTCATGCACTCGTGCACTTGAGTGAGGTGTTGCAGGGGTTGGCAGGAGGTGGAAGGGTCAACACCGTGACGGCAGCTGCTGATGCACCACATTTGGTGCTCCTTAAAGAACTATTGTAATAGTCAACTTCAAGGCGGAACAAAATATGTTAATGTCTTGCTTGTCTCTTAAGTAACTGTGGTGAGCAGATAACAATCAGCTAATTAAGTACAAGCTCGTTAACTTGAATCATTCTTTTGTGGGGATCATCAACTGGAACAGAGATGTGCCACAGAAGGACAGACCAAATCGCATCTATTTTATGTTCATTTATAGAACTTTTGATGCTTAATAGGATCTAAAGTTCTAGTGAGAAGATCCAAAAACTCTCCTCACACCCAAGATCAGACAGCGGATACAGTGGCAGCTTGAGTCATCACAGCGGTGGGAGCACATCTTTGGGGATAAACCATATTTGCAGATATGTTGAAATAACATAAGCCAGAATAGCATTGTAGGAATTGGTGATGCAGACAGCTACGCCAGCGAGAACTGCAAGGAGCACTAACCTGCTTGATACCTGCTTGATGGAGTTCTGGGAGTTGTTCTACTTCTCAAGCCCGGCCCGAGGCCAGGCTTCACTTGTGAGAGTTTGGTCCACCAGGTTGTTGCTTGCAGCGGCCCGCAGGCAGCTACTTGAAAGGAAGAGATCAGTAACAGTGATAGATGTGAAAGACCTAGACAGGAAACCAGCAGAGGAGTAGTGGTGAAGTTCTGTGACTGGGACCCTTTCACAGGTGCAGAATAGTGAGAGCAAACAATTTTCAACATGTGCAAAGTAGAGAAGTATTCAAAGGATATCACGAAGGAAGAGGCACTGGGAAAAGTAAGTAAGTTGGGAACCCACACAGCCAAGGTTTTAATCCCACATAGTCAACCACAGCCTCATACATCCCTCCATTCCCCTCCCCTGCAACACCCCCCCTTCCCCACCAAGCACTCCCACTTCTCTCCCATGCCTCCGTCCCATGCTGAAACCTTCCCCTCCAAGGCTCCTCCTTCCATTAACTTGGCCTACAGAAACCTCCACACAAACGTAACCTAATCCACAGCCTGCTACTTTTTACCATACCTTCCAGTCCGCTTCCCAACGTGTCATAATTACTTCTCCATCCCCTCTCCCAATGTAATTGATCACCCCTTTATTTCCAGGCGCACCCTTTATCTACTCAACTCTTCTCTACTTCCCATCAACCCTTTTAGCACATGCTGCCCTCCCCATCCATACCTACCCCCCTTTCCAGTCCCAGAAGATGTAGGATAAGGGTCCATGAGACGGTGAATGATGAAGTGAACTTTAAATGCATGTGTACAAACGTTGATGAGATAACAAACAAAGCAAACGAACTCGAGGAGGGGACGCACAAGACACAACAACCCCTCACAAGTACCATGTAGCAAGTGGGAGAAAGTAATTCCTGTGTTTGAAGAATTGAAAGACTAGGTAATGCTCACAATAACAATGGGATAATTGTCAGGGATATATAACTTGCCACAAAATAAGAGTGGAGCGAGGCAGGAGTGTGACAGTAGGTCACCTACTACTTGGTTGTAAGTAGGAATGACGCAAGAATCTGGATCACTGGTGACTTGAATAACGACAACATGAGATGGGGGAAATCATAGAGCCTGATGCGGACACACACACCAACCCGTTCTCGCAAATTTAATAAGTCAATATTGACTTATTAAATATGTGCATAGGTGACATACTTAACATAATAGATACCCTTAAAAAGATTCATAGAAAACACCGACCTTACCTAACCTTGTTAGTATCTTAAGATAAGCATCTTATTGCTTCGTAATTACAATTATTACCTAACCTATAATAGGTATAGGTTAAGTAATAATTGTAATTTCGAAGCAATAAGATGCTTATCTTAAGATACTAACAAGGTTAGGTAAGGTCGGTGTTTTCTATGAATCTTTTTAAGGGTATCTATTATGTTTAGTATATCACCTATGCACGTAGTTAATAAGTCAATATTGACTTTACGAATTTGCGAGAACGGGTTGCAGCCTGGCTGTGATCACATGACTCCAGGAAGACGGCAACCACTCCCCTTACTTCCTCGTCTCACCCCCGAGAACCAGAGGCCAGTTTACCCAGACCATGAGCGGGCCAGTTGACCCAGACCATGAGCTGGCGGGCCAGTTTACCCAGACCCTGAGCGGGCCAGTTTACCCAGACCTGAGCGGGCCAGTTTACCCAGACCCTGAGCGGGTCAGTTTACCCAGACCCTGAGCGGGTCAGTTTACCCAGACCCTGAGCGGGCCAGTTTATCCAGACCCTGAGCGGGCCAGTTTACCCAGACCCTGAGCGGGCCAGTTTACCCAGACCCTGAGCGGGCCAGTTTACCCAGACCCTGAGCGGGCCAGTTTACCCAGACCCTGAGCGGGCCAGTTTACCCAGACCCTGAGCGGGCCAGTTTACCCAGACCCTGAGCGGGCCAGACAAACAGCCCACTTCAGTGCCTGTACTGCCGCACTCGCTCTAAAATAACTCATTAAAGGGGAGGAGAGGAGGTGGGTTGGGTAATCATCAGACGGTGATGAAGTAGCGGCCTTGCCGTCCAGTAAGATGTCTGGCCCTAACAAGCTTGTCCTGCAGCTTAAGCGTCCATTAAGCACCAGGGGAGGCAGTAATGATGGGAGCAGCCCCGTGGTTCAGCCCTCAGCAGCACCCGTACAGCAGGAGGGCTACGAGGGCTCTCCTCTCTGCCCGCCAACACTCACCACCACGCCAGAGTGCACTTGAGTGCCAGTGGGGATGAGTAACTGTTTCATGAGCAGGAGTGAGAGCGAGGGGCGGAGGGTCGTTACCAGATATAATGCTGCACGCTATTCTAGGTTTATTAATATGCTGCTTTATCTGTTTTTATTATTATTTCCTCCTTTCCATAGGAGGAGCCGGTGGCTGAGCGGACACAACACTTGCGCGTGATCCTGTGGTCCCGGGTTCGATCCCGGGCGCCGGCGAGAAACAATTGACAGAGTTTCTTTCATCCCTGATGCCCTTGTTACCTAGCAGTAAATAGGTACCTGGGAGTTAGTCAGCTGTCCCGGGCTGCTTCCTGGGGGTGGAGGCCTGATCGAGGACCGGGCCGCGGGGACACTAAGCCCCGAAATCATCTCAAGATAACCTTCCTTCTCCCCCCCTCCCTAACCTCCCTAGGGTCATCTTAGCCTCTTATTGTTGAGGGTTTACCCATACTTTGTCCTCATTGTTGCCTCCATTAGTTTAGTTCCCCCATGTGTGTGCAACCCGTTCTCGCAAATTCGTAAAGTCAATATTGACTTATTAACTACGTGCATAGGTGATATACTAAACATAATAGATACCCTTAAAAAGATTCATAGAAAACACCGACCTTACCTAACCTTGTTAGTATCTTAAGATAAGCATCTTATTGCTTCGAAATTACAATTATTACTTAACCTATACCTATTATAGGTTAGGTAATAATTGTAATTACGAAGCAATAAGATGCTTATCTTAAGATACTAACAAGGTTAGGTAAGGTCGGTGTTTTCTATGAATCTTTTTAAGGGTATCTATTATGTTAAGTATGTCACCTATGCACATATTTAATAAGTCAATATTGACTTATTAAATTTGCGAGAACGGGTTGCAGGCTGTGAAGGACTCGGAGACTACATAACAGCAACTATGACATTGGTTGGACCTAAGATAATAGTGGCAGTCATTTACAACCCTCCATTAAATGACAGAAGACCCAGACAGGAGTTCGATAGGAACAAAATAGCAACCTCTAATCTAATCTAATCTCTAAATATAAGAGAGAGAGCAGCTTCAGTTGCCTGCAGGAATGAATCCAGACTCTTAATCATGGACGACTTCAATTACAGGAAGATAGACTGGGAGAATGGGGACCCACATAGAGGTGCAGATACATGGAGAGCTAAACTCTTGGAAGTGACAACAAGGAACTTTGAGCCAACGTGTCAAGGGAACCACAAGAATAAGAGGCAATGATGAACCTGCTAGGCTCGACCTGATATTCACCTTGAATGAGTCAGACATAAGGGAAGTCAAATTTGAAGCCCCCATAGGAATGAGTGACCACAGTGTATTGACGTTTGAGTATCTGGTGGAGGTAGGGTTGCCCTATCCTAGGAAGAGATCGGTAAGGAAATGGCTGACTTACCGAAGAGGAAACTTACTTATAGTATAGATATGTTACTTTGAATCGGGGCTGTAGAACCAATGTACATTTATAAACACTTCAAACCCGAGAATGACCACGTGGGACCGGCACCATATTTTTGCATTGGCAGGACTCCAGAATCAACCAAAGTACGTGCTTTACATTTATTTACACGCAGGAAATTGGATAATACACTGACAAGGAAAATCTCTCGCTCACCAGATAACGATTACAGTTCTCGTCACTCGGATATAAATGGAGGTCAATAACCTCACTGTGTGAGGTAGGCACCTCACAAGCACACGCCTCACAAGCACACGCCTCACAAGCACACGCCTCACAAGCACACGCCTCACAAGCACACGCCTCACAAGCACACGCCTCACAAGCACACGCCTCACAAGCACACGCCTCACAACCTGTGCGGTGTGTGCTTGCGTCTTCACGTTCTCCTCTCGCGAAAACGCACGGTAAACTTTACACACAGAATCCTACTCCTTTACTAATACACACTCTCAAATACAAAGGAAACATAACATTTAACACGCTTAAAACAAACAGGTATTTTAACTAGAAGAAACATATACATTAACAACAAAAGCTAGACTTTATATACCAGTCATTACAACGTCACCCAGAAGTGCCAGTAAGCTGCAGGCAGGTTTATCCCGGCCCAGGAGGAGGAAAAATTAATTCCCGTTTATCCCGGAGAAAGTTTATCCCGGAGAAAAATTAAAAGCAACAGAAGAATCCATGGTTCAATCGGGCATGAAAGGAAGCAAGGCAATTAAGTACAAAATATGGAGAAACTACAGGAATAACAGAACACCAGAGAACAGGGAGAGATACCAGAGGGCCAGGAATGAGTACCTCAGAGTGAGGAGAGAAGCAGAGACACAATAAAAATGACAGCGAGGAAAGCCAAGACCCAACCAAAACTGCTCCACAGCCACATCAGGAGGAAAACAGCAGTGAAGGAACAAGTAGTGAAATTGAGAAAAGGGGAGAACAGGTTCAGAGAATGACAAGGTGTGTGGAGAACTCAACAAGAGATTCCAGGAGGTCTTCACAATAGAACAAGGAGAAGCCCCCTGCACTAAATGAGGCGGCAAACCAAGCAACCTTGGAAGAATTTGACATCTCCAGGGATGAAGTCAAAATGAATCTGTTGGAGCTGAATGTGACAAATGTTGTTGGGCCTGACAGAATCTCACCATGGATACTAAAAGAAAAGTGCAGAGGCACTAAGTGTGTCACTCTCTATGGTGTATAACAGGTCACTGGAAACAAGAAGGGAAGGGAACGATTAGGAGAGAGCACCAAGACATTACGAATATATAGCACTTCGAAGGGGTCAGGATAAGGATTTGGGATGGGACAGGGGGGGGGGGAAGGAATGGAATTTGTCTGGGGACAAATTCGACCTGGACAAACTAGAGAAATGGTTTAGAAAATGGCTACGTAATTTTAACTCCAGTAAAGTAATGAAATTGTGTAGTTAGCAGGAGGCCGAACACAAGGTACCATCTGGGAGGTTGAATCCTGCAAGAGTCAAATAGAGAGAAAGATCTGAGGGTTGATATCACACCGAACTTGTCCCCAGAAGCCTACAGTAAAAGGATATCATCAGTGGCATATGCTAGATTGGCCAACATACGAACGACCTTTAGAAACTTGTGTAAGGAATCATTCAGAACCTTGTATAACACTTACGTCAAACCAATCCTGGAGTATGCAGCTCCAACCTGGAGTGCATACCTAGATAAACAAAGTTAGAGAAGATTCAGAGGTATGTCACCAGACTAGCCAAAAAGCTAAGAGGTATAAGTTACGAGGAAAGGCTACGGAAATTAAATCTCAAGTCCACGGAAGGCAAGAGAGTTGGGGGAGACATGATCACCACCTAAAAAATTTTTCAGAGGAATTGACAGGGTGGACAAAGACAAACTATTTAGCACGGGCGGAACACGAACAAGGAAAAAACAGGTGGAAACTGAGTACCCAAATGAGTCAGGTTGAGGTAAGTTGGGCTTAAGGAGGCTATCTTGAGGTTATCTTGAGATGATTTCGGGGCTTAGCGTCCCCGCGGCCCGGTCCTCGACCAGGCCTCCTATTTGTTACACACATCCCCAGGAAGCAACCCGTAGCAGCTGTCTAACTCCCAAGTACCTATTTCACTTCTAGGTAACAGAGGCATCAGTGTGAAAAAAACTCTGCCCATTTGTTTCAGCCTCCACCGGGGATCGAATCCGGAACCTCAGGACTACGAATCTGACGCGTTGTCCACTCAGCTGCCAGGCCCTAGAGGCCGAGAAAGACGTAAATTAAGATGTAGACAAATGATGCAGTTCAGGAGCCTGTTTATGACGTTTGTGTAATCTTCTTGTTTATAATTACGATCTCTGGAGGTGGCGGCTAGGCACGGAGTCATTAATGCCAGGTTGGTGGGACACGCAGG